>NC_061086.1:23240151-23543181 GCF_018902025.1 Drosophila willistoni | reverse complement strand
GGCCAATAGATCCGTAGTCCTACTTTTTCTTTAAAAAGATAAAGGATAAAATATGTTTCCCACTGTCCTTATTCAGTGGATGATTTTTAAAGACCAGCTATGTCAGGGGTTATCCCTAACCGATCTATAACTCAATGTGAAATTCTTCTTAACTGACACACACTGTTTTATACCTAATATTTTACTAGGCCTTTATACTTAGTATTACTGAGTTGAAATTAATTGAATTTGCCAGTGAAATCATTGCTGATCAATCATTAGATAAATTTTAATTTAGGTTTTTGAAAAACATTAGTTTTTTTTGACAACCTTTTTGATTGATACTATAACTTTGGGTTTTTAGCTCGAAATTGACATCAAAGGTTTTCCTTTTAGAATTTCTCAACGAGATATTGAAAATATTTTTTAAGGGGGTTTCTACCTTGTGTTATAAAAAAATTCGATGCATTTTCGGATAGATATATGTTTCAAGAATACTGCGTAATAATTTCAAGTTAATTTCTGTAAAATACGAAAGTTGTCGGCCGTTAAGTGGAGCGATGTCAAGCGCGTTGGGCCGCAGCGCAAATTTTCAAACGCGTTTTTCTCAAAATTACATTTTTGGAGCTCATGGAAGTCCTACAGGGCACAAAAATTAACCAATCGCTATGAAATTTTTTACACATGTTCTTTAGGATATTGTTCAGCGCTGGTAGTAGAATTGGCGAAAAATATTAAAAATTGTTAATTTAAAAAATTAATTAGTAACGAAAAACGACAAAACTTTTCGAACGACTTTTTCATTTTTCATCCTTTTTTCCCAATTCTACTACCAGCGCGGCGGAAAAGTGTCTAGATTAAGAAACAATTTTTTCGGATTCAGACTTCATTTGCGAACGGTAGGACTTCCATAAGGACAAAATGCGGATGCCATTGGAAAAAAAATTTTTATACATAGAATAAAGTTTTCCCAACAAATGTGGAAAATTTCATTTCTTGATCTATTATAGTTTTCTCAACAAAGAATTCTTACTAAAAAGCGCCTTTTCGGCCCAACAAGGTAGAAACCCCCCTTAAACTTTTAGCATCAGTTTTGCCCATTATGGAATCTTAGTTAAATCAAAAACAACTTTAAACTGATCTGGCAAAAGTATATATATCAGTTATTACCTTTTGAGTTAAGTTACCAAAATTCTCAAAACTTTGACGTTATTCACAAAACAAAATAAAAATCTCTGCAAAGGACTCTCAAAAATCAGATGGCCTTAACTAAGGTTTGCTTAAATTATAATATAAAATTTCAGTTAAGGTCACAAATAATGCAATTGAATCCGAACTAAGCTTAAGTCAAAGTTCGATTAATGGTTAATTAAACTCAGCTATATAATAACTTTTTATATCTTTTCGGGACAATTGTTTTAATTCATTTATAGCCATAGTTTTCTTAGATTTAATTCATTTATAGCCATAGTTTTCTTGGAGTTAATTGCATGAAAGTAAAAAAGTTGATGGATTTGATTGCATTCCATCAATGCCAACTAAAATTACATGCAGAACTAATTCCCCCGCTTACTATCAAAAAGCTCAAATGGGTTTCATACAAACTAGTTACTGACTAATTGTGGCTTGGAATGTGTGGAACAAATTTGTTAGCTAACTTGATTAAGCCGTAAAAGTTTTGTTTTATTTTTTCCTTTTCATTTGTGCATTTATGTGATGTAATCCACACAAATGGAGAAAAATATTTTAAAGCACGATATTGGCAGAACAAATCGATATACATACACATAGATCTGCCCTATGAATCAACCGAAATAACAACAAAAAACTTTCCTGTTATCTTTGTGGAAAAATTATCTAACAATCACGAATTGGTTATATCACGAAGCGAATCATTTGCTTACAGATTGTATGTTTGATTATGTGGCAAATGGCACCTTTGGCTTATAATATGCCATTTATAATTACAGACTAACAGAACAAAGAACAGAGGCTACTTAGTTGATTGCGTTGAACTGAATTTTTGCAGTTGAGCAAAAGTGCTAGCGCGTGCTTATCAGTAGGCAATTAATATTTAATTAACCAGGCAGAGAGGATCGCCGGAGAGTGGTGGGAGGAGGAGGCGGGGTTGGGATGCTAAGTAGATTTTGACGTCTGTTTCCAAGCTCGAATGCCATCAAAGTGTAGGTTAAACATAGACATGTTGATGATGATGATGATGATCTGCCTTCAGTGAGTTATCATCATAATTTTTATTCCTACATGATTTGTCGAGTGTCAGGCGGGGTTCAATAACGAACTTGCCACAAATAACTCGCAGTAAGTGGACTTATTTTCAAGTTGTTGACAAACGGCTGGTCACTGTGTGTTGTTTTCGTTGTTGTTGTTGTTCCCTTATCACACTGAATTAAAACCCAATTAATTTAATTACAAATGGAAATAACACGCCGACATCAGCAGCAGCAGCAGCAGAGCCAAAGGCAGCGGCAGCGGCAACTTTTACGTCAAAATTTTTGTTGCTTTTTTTGATTTATGTATTTGCAATTCGAAAACAAGTGAAGTGTGTATGTGTGTGTGTGTATGTGTGCTCAATAAATAAATTAAAATATTATTTGCCACTTGAAATTGATAAGAACAAAATATTTTTTTGCTATATTTGAATGCCATACACAAATGAATTACAAAATGGGCAAACAGATGGAATCATATGAAAAATTTAAATAGCTGAAAGTGAAAATTAAAAGTCATGTGTGAATTTGCAATAAACAAATATTAGGCATACTATATATATGTACATATATACATTCCTGATCAACATGTGAAGAATACTTGACATTGAAATGTCTGTTGCCTGTTTTTGAGGTAATAAGTACTATATATATCTTCATGCCATTGATTTATTTCAATTCAGTTGAGTTAGAGTTAATCGTTTTAATCGATAAGTCATGGTTTGATGTTGAATTTAATTGGAAACATAAAAACTATTAACATATCTATCTACTATCTATTAGTTTTAAGTGGCAATTACTTTATTTAGCATGTCAAAGTCTTATAGTGGTTGGTTTAAAAAATGGATACTTAAACAGAAAAGACAACTTAGCACAATCAGTGAAAGATGCAATAGATTTAGTTCAATTGAACTTTCTCACCTACTAGATTTCATTATAAATAGATTAAATTACCTCAGTTTTTTTTATAAGATCCAAAACTTACTCTTAGCGACATGATTAACATAGTAAACATGACTAGCTGCTAGTCACTAGCATGACTAAGTGTCCATTAAATTGGTACTGTTTTTATTTTGTTTTTTCCTATTGAATTACCAAGAAAAATAATCTTTTCCAACGAAATTTCAAATTTTTGTTCTTAAGACAAAATTGTCTGTACATGTTAATAATCTGCTTTTTTATATAAATATATACACTTACGGGTGTAATAATAGATTGATTCTTGACTGTTGATAACAAATAATCTTCAAATAAATCATATTTAACATGGAATTATATATAATCGTCGTTCAAAATAGTCTAATTCATTTCCTGTAAATTTCGAAAACAAAGTTTACTTTAGATTTGATGACTAAGTATATGAAATATATAAATATACTAGAAACCACGCCTGATTATATATTTATATTTTATATATTTGATATATTTTGACCAAACGCATTAAATTGCTTCGATTGTGGAGAAGCTCCTGTAGCTGCGAAATGATGGACTTGCTTGTATATATTCTAAATCGTGCATTGGCTTCGTCTCTATCATCACCAATGAAGTACATTTAAAGAAATTTATGTTCACTATCTGGGAATGGAAGCGGGGCGCCAGCTTTGTGATAGATTTGCCCTTTGACTTTGAAAGTGGGCATGAATTGGGCAGCCACAATTTATATGAAATATTTATTATAGGTCCAGTAAGTCCAGAAAGTTCTACTTAGTAAACCAATCTTGGTATATATTACATCCGGAGTTGCAGTCACATCAATTAACTGCAGAAGCCGAGGTTTAAGAGAGTTTCTACACAGCTTGTTCCATTATCTATAAAATACAATACATACAGCTAAAATTGCTTTCAGCTGAAATTTTCAGCTGATGTACAATCAGAATCAAAGATAAACTACTCGAAATTAATTATTAATAAACAATTTGTAATCATTGAATAAGTAAAAACGAAATTCTTTAATTTATAGTAATTATAGTATATAGTAATAACTTTAGAGAGGGATAAACTTACTCTCTCACTCTCTTTTTTTACCACCCACACGTTCTATCTTCCCAACTCACACTCTCTCCGTATGACCGCTAGTGCCAAGGATGCAAAAGAGAAAAATACTGAGAGAGAAATAAAAAGGCAGCTCCATGAGAGAATGATTTTCCGTTTACCACTGACGTTGAGCTTATAAAAGACGAATGACTGAGAGGGGGAGGTCGGTTAAAGCCGATCATTGCCCGTGGCCGATCGTAAAGATATTGGGTAAGTAAATCATTATGTACTGTGTTTCTATTATTAAATATTTATTGATAGTATTATTTTATTGTTAAACGAAAACGAGAACCACTGAATAATTCTCAATAACCAAATAACCTAATTTTTAGAATTATTTAACATACATTTTATATTTTAATAGAACGATTAAATTTGTAGAACACTAAATTGAGCTCTCTGTAGTTTAAAACTGTTTAAACTAATTGTAAAAGCTTCATGCAAAGCACATAATTTCGATGTCCAAAAGATAAAGATATCTTATTTATATGGTCAGTCTCGCTTTTGGGTTATAATTGTAATTAATTTAAGTCCAAATTTCTTAACCAACTAGAGTGGTCAATCGAAAATGATTTTCATTTCCATTTTCATTTCCATTTCCAATTCCCATTACCCATTCACATTCTCAAACGCATAAAGTTTCGGCTTGCTCATTGATAACTTTGAACACAAATATTATCATGGCAAATGCGCCGCCTCACAGTTGGGCGTTAATATCGTGCTGTGTCTGGGGATCTGGGGGGCTATAGACTGTGATTGGGTGCTGCCAGAAAGAGTGCGAGATAGAGAGACAGAGAGAGGGAGACAGTGAAACGACGCCAAACAAATGCGTGCAATCAGCACAGGCGGCGCTCGGTCCATTAGGCCCAAATATAAAGCTTAATTGCTTAGCCCGGCAAAAACGCAGCAGGTTACTTACCAATGTGATCAGGCAGGCAGCAGGCAAGTCAGCCGATTGACTGCGCTTCCATATTGCCAACGGATTGTGGGACATGGACCATTGAGGGAGGAGGAGTGGGGGATCGGTTTCCAGTTAACCGTTCTGCCCGTCTTGCCAAATGATTTGATTACCGCATTTGATTAACGCATTGCACTTTCCAACAGCAGCAGCAACCACCTGTGGCTAACTGGAGGCGTATCAGAGCCTAATTAATATCAAAAGACGACGATGAGACGTAACCCAAATAATGTAGTATTATATGTATGTATTATAGGACAGGACTGGACAGAGACAGAGACAGAGGTCTCCACCATGGCTGGCGTCAGCGTAGGCCAAGCTGTAATTATATACGCGTAATTAATTGCGGCGACAATCGATTTGACATTCGAGATAACAAATACAAATCAAAATATATACACTACACACACACCTGCATATGTATATGTATATGTATTGTCGACTGTTGTGAAAATTGGCATTTGCATTTTGTGCGAATTCATTTATCATTTATTCATTGTCGCATAATAAATGCCTAATTAAGGAAATTATTTCATTTCGCTTCTAGCATAATACAATTACTAGTTATAATTAACGCCCAGTCAGATTGAATTTTAATTGTTTACAAATTTGTATTCCAATTGATCAATTAAGAGTTTGACAAAAGTCTCAATTGTATATACATATATATAGATGCATTTTAATTAGGCATCAAAATGTACATTGCGTTTAATATGATATCCATTCAGTGTGACATTTATATTAAACAATTGGCATTTCTACAAATTTTCTTAACAATAATTGGCACTCGTTTCATATATTATAGCAAATGACGAATTGATTGATATACATACATACATAATCCGACTTATGTACATGGGTATACACTGAAGTATCTATGTATGTACAGTGGTGGACACGAATTTAAGACGTTTTTTTTGTACCATACACCCATAGGGTGAAATGGTATATTAAAGTCGCCAAAATGTATGTAACAGGCAGAAGGAAGCATCTCCGACCCCACAAAGTATATATATTCTTGATCAGGATCAACAACCGAGTCGATCTAGCCATGTCCGTCTGTCCGTCCGTCCGTCTGTCCGTCTGTCCGTCGGTCCGTCTGTCCGTATGAACACCTAGATCTCGGAGACTGTAAGAGCTAGAGCCACCAAATTTGGTATGTAGACTCGTGTAGTATGTAGAGTGATCCAGTTTATTTCAAATTTTTGCCACGCCCCTTTCCGCCCCCGCAATTTAAAAAAAGCGTTTATCTTAAAAACTATTCCAGCTAAAACACCATATTTGGTATGTATATTCGCTTAGTAAATGCACACATTTTCTATGTATAAAAATTTTGCCACGCCCTTTTCCGCCCCCGTAATTTGAAAACCTTGATTATCTTCCGTATGTTTTTACCTTATGCAATCAAATTTGGCAAACTTAAATTTAATACTAATATCTAGCAAAATACCAAATTTGATCAAAATCGGACAAAAAACAGTCGAGTTATGCATATAAACGTGTTTCCATAAGGCCGGAGTTGGCCGTTGGCTGGTGGGGGCGCTAGGGTGCTGATATGATTGAGTGAGCGAGATACTAAGATATGCTTGTAAGAAACATATGAAAATGCATTTGCTTAACAAAGTTGAAATATTTGCTTTACTGGTGTATGGTATACCTAAGTAGGCGAGACGACTTACTTGCCATATATGGCAAACTTTCTATGCAATTAGGTGAAAATTGATAAAACAGTTTCTTTTGTAATACGGGCTCGTTTGGTAAAACAGTTTTCATTTCTTTTTCTTAATGGAATATTGATAGCCAAAAAATATTGATAGGCAAAAAATATCTAATTTTTATCAGATTTTAATGAAAAATATGTCATTTGAAGGGAAATTCAATTCACTTTCTTTCGTAGTTCATGGAAAAAAGTACTTTAGTGCAAACTTGTGTCGCCAAATAGCCTCGCCCAAAAGGACCAAAACATTTCCATACAAAATTCCGATTTTAAATTGGCTCCACATCGAAAGTTGGGGCTACATTAAAAATTTGTGTTATGCAGTTTATCTTATTTTTACTAGATCTACAACTTTATCAAAGAGTTCATATTTCTATCTGTTATATGGAAGATTTTGGAAAAAAAGTCAAAAATATATCCTCACCAAAAACTGAAATGCATCTATGAAAAAAAACGGATTAAACTATGAAGACCATTTTTACAGTTCATCATCTGAATACAATAATCAACAAATTACAGAAAAAATTATTTTATTAAGTTTTTTATAAGCCGAAAAATTCAGAACTAAAGTCAAAAAAAGTCTTAAATTCGTATCCGCTGTATGTAGGTTCAATAAGTTCTTTAAAAGCTCTGAATCATTCAAGATTTACTATTTATGTCCAATATAAGAAACTCCCTTATTAAAAATTTAAGTAACTAAATTTTTCCAGTTCTATTTGTCTTAAAATTTTCAACTTAAATACTGTTAATGCAGTATTTAGAAATACATAAGCTTTAAACTTGTCTTCATAGTTCGTACTACTGTTTTAGACTTTTAATTAATTTCCCTTACCTCTTTCCACTCCACATCTGCCACACACATACATATACACTTACACTCACACACATGCAGATGTAAATGAGCTCATTATGAGTTGATTATGCAAGACGAGGGCAACTTCTCACACTCCAGACACTCCAGGGTAAGTAGTTTTTCCACACCAACACCAAACCAAAAGGCAATGGCCAACGCCAGCAAACAAGTTCAAGAAATGAAAATTGCACACACAGAAACACACACACACACACTCCTACATATCTAAAGAAAAGTACTTACTGAGTACACAGAAAATTCATTCATGAAAAACTCAAGTGAATTGGAAATCCGTTTATCTAACCTCCTTAGGGCCGAACCGAACCGATAAACTAGCGATCCGCAGAAACCTCACTGAAGTTAGCCAGACGGCATGGCGGAGTTGCATATGCAGAGCACTTACAATTACAGTGAATAAATTGAGGTAATTAGGTAATAAAAATAATGTTTTCACCTCGTTCAAAGTACTTGGCTACGTGCACGAGTTTGTTGTTGCAATGAACAGCAGCAGCTGTCCATCAATTGGGTTGGCCATTATTCTCAGAAGAGGAGAGCAACCACCTGATACCATGAAACAAGTGGATAATGATGGGAGTTCAACTGGAGCGAGCAAAAGAAGAAAACGATCAACAAAACAAAACTTTGGCATTGTTTTTATACCCTTATTTGGTTGGCGAATTTTCTGAAGATTCTTTATAGGGAATCTGGATCAATAGAAAAGAAAGAATTTCCAAAAAAAATTTACTTATTGCTATATAAAATTGTATTATGTGTATCAACTTTTGAGAATTGATTTTGTTAGTGTTATATAGTTAATAAATACTTAATTATTATTAAAGTATAGAATATGGTTGTAAACTATCAACCTAACTATATTTTACAAGCACTGGCAACTAAGTCCTTCGGCTTAGACGAAAACTACATCCATAACTAGCCTTGGATTCGAACCCGGATACTTAATTAAATCTGTATAAATATAAAAATATTATAAAATAAATTTGATTTGAATATTTGCTATTAATAATATATAGAGAATATTCTCTAAATAAGTAAATATATATAATGTATAAGTATTGTTCATATGGCTTATCTCCTTATGTCTTTGCAAAATATGATTATATTTTGTCCTTGTAAGATAGTTTTGAAAAACTTTCCTAATTGAATAACAACTACAAAATAAAAAATACCAAACCATTTTGAGAAAATTCTCAACAGTAAAGTATTAAAATAAAAGTAAATTCACCATGATCAAAATATTTCAAAGATTTCACAAAATTTAAACTTCTTTTTTTTAGCTTTTCAAAAAAAAGTTAAAAGAAACATTTCACACTTTAAATTGAAGTTACTTTACATTTTGAAAACTAAATAAGGCTATTCAAATGGCTTAAAAACCATTTGGTCTTCACATTTTATGCAAATGATTAATTTTCCATGGAATTTTCAAGTCAATTAAATTTTCGCCCCTTCCAATTTTATGTCGCTTGGCACTTGGCTTGGGTGCGACTTTTGTTGTTGTATTTGTATATAAGTGCGTGGATATATATTTTTACTTAGGCCAGGTGAGTGGTTAGTTTTTTATGACTCTGAGCCACTGTCTTAATTGGTTAAGAAATGTGCGCGTAATTATGGGTATATTATAACTCATTATGATTATGATTGTGGGTGAATAATTCAAATGTCTCTCATAATCATTTTCATTGTTTTCGGCTAAAAGGTGGAAAGTGTTTTTCATAGCTTGTGTCGCCTGCGTTTAGTTTTTTTCTTCTTGTGTTTTTGGTTAACTGCAAAAATTCCTGGAAGTGAATTGTTGTGTAGAATGCAATTAAACAAAATAGCGTGAGATACGCGTCCGATATGCCAAGAAGGAGCTAGGTGGAGGTGGAGGAGGCCACAAAACATTGTCGTGCTCCCATGCCTGGTGAAACTGAAACCTAATTTCCAAGTTTAGAATTCTACGAAAATGGAGCAGCGCCATCATCTAGCTCTCTCCCTCTCTCTCTTTTACACACACTTCTTGTATATTTCTCTCTCTAGCGCTTTATCGAGGAGTTTTACGTTTTTGAATACTCAATTAAATTTTTGTGCCCAGTGGCTCCTCCTGCTGCTGCTCCTGGGTGTTGTTGTTGTTGCTTCTGTTGATGATGCTGAGACTGCAGTTTCGCACTATTTTCAATTGAATTAAATGCAGTTGCAGTTTTGCATTTTCATGCGAACAATTTCAAGGAATCGCGCATATCAAGCGCGTCGTCGTCGTCGTCGGCACGCTCCGTTTGGGCGCACAATTAATTTGCGCCCCAAAACGAAAAGCGAATGAAAGAGTGGAGCAACGGAGCAACGGAGGAACAGAGGAACGGCAGAACGAACGCACGTATCTGTGAGATACATTAGCGAAAGTGTAGGCTGCATGTCGCTAGCCTGGCAAATACAATTTAATTTCCCTTTACTCTTTAAACTGCACACGGTCCTATGACAATTTGTTGAAGCTTCTCTGATTAATTTATTATTAGGAAGAAATTATTTTATTTAAACGCTTTTTGGAATGCTAATCATTAAATGACTCTTAGAATTTCATCTTATTGGGCCGAAAAGTCTTATCAAGTGACTGATAAAGTGTGGAAATGTTGAAAAACTATAGAAGCCTCTCTATAATACTCACTTTTTGACCATACATACCTATATGCTAGTTTATTTCATCTAAAATCAAGAATAAGAGTGCATAAAATGTTCGGTTTTCTTTGTGAAAAAGTTGCATTTTTAGTCATTTAATTCATGCCCCGGCAGTGGTCGGTATGTGTGTGTGAGAGTGTGTGTGTGACAGAGACGCCAACAAAATGCAAAATTTGTCTGAAGATTTTAATCGTCGGCATGAGCGCCCAAAACGACCCCAAAACAGCAGCAGCAGCGGCGGCAGCAGCGACGGCAGCGGGAACTGAGATGCCATGGCCCAGGTCTGTGTTCCCATTGAGAGTCCCAAGTAGAGTTTTCTAGGTTGCTGCCAACTTGGTTTGAGCTCTAAAATGTGAATGGGGCGGCGGAAGGTGGGGGCTGTGGGCAAGGCACATAGCCAGAGCAGAGCAGAGCATGTAATGTTTGCTCGTTTCTCTTGTGCCATGGTTGTTGTTCCTCTTGATGGTTGTTGTTGTAGTTGTTACTGTTGTTGTTGTTGCTACAAGACAATTTACTTTTGTGCGAAATTAAGTGGCATCTGCAGCATTGGCATTCCACTTGACTCCACCACAAAACAGAAGCAGGCGAGGCGGGCATTAGGGCCAAGGGATGGGGATGAGGATGCATCTGCATCTTGCACTCTTCCTTTGTCTCTATCTCTATTACTATGTGTGTGTGTGTGTGGGTTTCTCGCTCTTGTGGGCAATAACTAATTACATTCGCAATTATTTCATGTTTTGGCCAATTTAGTGGGACAAATTTATCTGTTCGGTGTCATCTACTTAGAATTGATGGCTTGCCATATGAAGCTGTTTGCTGTTGTCTCGCTCTCACTGCTTCTCTCTCTCTCTCACCCGCTCTTTCGTTTCTTTTCTATCCTTTGATTGCTGCTCTAGCCATTAGGCGACCCCGAGGGGTCCAAGTCAGTGAATGACGTTGATTGTTGTAAAAAATATCTATGTACATAAATAGATATTTATGTATATACACATTTCTATATACATAGACATCACTTTTAAGCGTACGCTTTTGCAAAAGGCAATTATTAAGCAAATTAGCCAAGATATAGATATTATAAAATAGATTACCGCCCAGCAAGGGGGCGCCATTCATAAGCGGCATAAACATGGCGATGGGAAAGTAGATGGAGAACGGAACGAGGGCGGGGGTGGTGGTGGTGCCACCCATTTGATTAAGCCTGATTGTTTCCGCAAAAGATAACCAAACGTTGTGTGTGTGTGTGTGTGTGTGTGTGTGTGGATGATAATGCGATGCAAATTCAATTCAACACTCAACAGAAACGAAATGAACGGCATGGCTAATGGCATTTTCGACTGGTCAATGTGGTTCAAATGATAATGATTTCATCTGATCTGATATATCAATCAGAATTCAAGTTATAACCAGAGGGCCGGGGCTAACTTCGACCGCGTCAAAGTTTGTATACCCTTGCAACTTTTTTGGTAAGTTCTCCCTTACCTATAGCCTTCAAAGTGGAAAAACGTTTAAGCTAAAAGGGCTAATGTGTCCGAAAGAACGGCCTACAATCTTAGTTTTTCTTCTGCATAGGAAATAACGAAGATATTGATCAAAGTCACTGTTTTCCACCGATCGTTCCTATGGGAGCTATATGATACAGCTACCCGATCCTTATCAAATTTGGCACAGTCATTAACAGATATATTAAACTAACAAATGTTTAATTTGAAAGCAATCGCGTCAAAAGTAACGAAGTTATTGACAAAAGTCACTGTTTTCGAAAGATCGTTCCTATGGGAGCTATATGATATAGTCGCCCGATCTTAATCAAATTTGGCACAGTCATTAATAGTTATGCTAAACTGAGAAATATAAATTTTTATGACAATTGCTTCAAAAGTAACGAAGTAATTGACAAAAGTCACTGTTTTCGAAAGATCGTTCCTATGGGAGCTACATGATATAGTCACCCGATCTTGATCAAATTTGGCATAGTCGTTTATATGTGTAATTAACTTAACAATATTAAATTTCACGACAATAGCTCAGAAAATAACGAAGTTATTAAGAAAAGTCACTGTTCGTGACTTTGCCATTTGTATGGCAGCTATATGATATAGTGATCCGATCCGGCTGAATCCGAGATATACAACGCCTGCAGTATATACAAGCCTACATGCAAAATTTCAGCTCTGTAGCTCTTACGGTCTAGGAGGAGTTTGCGTTGATCCAGACGGACGGACGGACGGACGGACGGACGGACGGACGGACGGACGGACGGACATGGCTATTTGAACTCGTCTCGTCGTGCTGATCAAGAATATATATACTTTATATGGTCGGAGATGCTTCCTTCTATGCGTTGCACACTTCTGACCAAAATTAATATACCCTTTTTGCAAGGGTATAAAAATCATTTAGAGTTCAAGAAAAATAAATGAATATTTAACATTTGTTTTAGATCTACGACAACTTTAACTAAAATATAGCATGCATGTCTTTCATTTTGATTGACCTCTAAGATATTGCTCAAAGATAAGACCTTATATATGTACTAGGGTTAATATATTCTCTACATTCTACAATTCTTTGGAAAAGTATAATGAATCAAGTAATTAAATAAAATAATTGATCATTGTATTATAAATCAATGTTAAATCTTTTGCAAAGTCTTTAACCTTAACTTTCTCTTAGATGTATCATACACAAAATATCTCAAATAAATTTCTATATATTTCGCACTAACCAGGATTCACATTTCACTGCTAAAAGTGATAAAAATTCGATATCATAATCTATAGTGACAACCCTTAACTTTCACTACCGTCCGATAAGAGTTCGATAGAAATTGATAGAAAAAATCATCGAAAATGTGAAAGTGTCAAGTAGGCTATGCTTTTTAAATGTCAAATGAAAAAATACTAAGTAGGCTTTGCTTAGCCATCAATGTTTGGATAGTTCCTTAGGTACTTCAGTCTCATTTTAGCTCTTGAAGAGTTGAGACCTATTTTTCCTTCTTACAATTAAATTTTCCTTATTTTTTATTTACCCCTTATTAAAACGTTTTAAAAATTGAATTTTTTTCCTTAATAAATAATCAAATAATAAATCTTGGTCATATCGGCCTATGAATGTGCAGACTTCATCTGATAGAACTTTCATATTTAGTTCATAGATTTGGGAGTTAGCAGTTTGATGCAAGTTTTTTGGGTTTTCTTCATCTGATTAACCGAAATTTTAACTTTCCATTAAGTCATTTTTATTTGGCAACAGATTTTGCAACTCCAGCAATTGTTTCTTATAAATCATGACTTCAGATTTTAATTATTAATATTCCTGATTTCGTTCATGGACTTCTTCAGTTTCTTGGTTTCAGTTTCCTTAATTGTTGTATTCAAATTCAGTTTAATAGTTTAATACTTTCCAAGATGAGTATTAAATTCAAAATTTCTGACGAGGTTTTCTCATTCTCAACTTTACTTTTGACGGTCACTTGACGTTCCAAGTTTATAAGACGCAAATTTTCAACTTAAATCCTTGTTAAATCCTTGAACCTGTTGATTATCAATGTAATCTTTGACATTGACTATATTCTCCGTTTGCACTACAATATTCTGATATTATTGATGGTCTTGCGTAGGTTATCAATCAGTTCAGTATGATTCGTAACACGTAAAACTCCTTTTTTAATTTTTCTAACTTTTCTTGTATTATGTACGTTTTGCTGCGAGAGAGTTTGGGTTTGGTCCTTCAGTTGGATGTCGGATTTATAACAATTAAATGGCCATGGAATTTCGTTGGCATCAGAGAATCTATTAAACATTATAAATTTCTTTTAATAACATTTACTTTTTTACTAAATCCATTTTCCTTCATCGGCACTTAATTTTTGAAATTATTTCGAAGTAAAACCCAAATTGATTATTATATTTTTATGTTTAAACGTTTAACAGTGATTGTTAATTCGATTTAAAAAGATGCTTCAAAAGCGAGTTTTTGTATTCTGCGATGAGATTTGAGACTCATAGATTTTATTGCATCGACTTGAGTTTATTTTTTATTCGTCTAATGGTTTTTTAGCCTAGATAACAATACAGTAAATATATTAAAGACTTTACATATGTAAGTCTATTTATGTTTATTTAAGTTGATTAAACTAAAAATGTATGTATCTCTTGGCCTATTTAGAGCAAAGACAAATCTTTTATTTCCATGTATTTCCCATTTTGAATTGATCGGGCAAAGTAAGCATTGCTTACACATCCTTTTAGATTTTAAATCTACAAATGAAAATTTCCGCTTGGTACTACCAATTGGTAGAATTATTTGAAGAACTTTTGATTTTTTTAATTGTAAATATTTTACTTGTGTTGTCTCAGCTTCAGACAGCTTTTACAACAAATTTGGGCTTTATAAATTGAGTCAATGTTATCGAGCAGTTCGTGCTGGTCGTCTGTCCAAAGGATGCAGACGCTTTAGCCTGCGTCGGAGAAATTCGTTTGTAGAATAACTCTCACAAATTTTGAAATTTTAATGATAACACCTCCCGATTTATTTAATTTAAAGCTTATATTGTGAATAAGTGCTTTAATCCCTTTTTGTTTCCTTTGTAGAATATATAAAACCTATATTCCTAAAACCTATAATCCTTTAATTCGTAAACGAGGTCGTATGAGATCTTAATTTGAAATGCTTTTGGAAAATTCTTCTAACATTTTATCATAAAAATAATTAAATCGATATGTTTTTGGAAATATTTTTTGGGGATCAGACATTGATTGGGTGACTTACATCTGTCACAAATGAGAAATTTCTCAAAAAGATATGTATGTGTGTGTGTTTGTGTGTGTGAGATTGTCAGATTTTTAGTGTCTGTCACATTCGTTTCACCTTCTTCATCTTAACTGCTTGATTTTACGTTTATATATATACATATATTTAACTTTATTATCCACCATTTAAGAACGGTAAATGTTTTGGCCATTTCGTTAAAAAAAAAATCCAGCTACATTTATTGCTTTACACTTCCAATTATAACTCCAAAATCCATGGCAAGTAGGAACAATAAAAACTCACAAACACCCAAGATTTATGCCCACGCAGACTTGCTCATTTAAGCACACACACACACACACAGATATATACACTCTCAAACACACAGACACTGGGAGAAATACGTACAGTCAATCCACCTTAATTCAAGTAGAAACGATTTAACTCCCACGGCTCCTACTGCTGGTGGAGCTGTTATCATTGTAGCTGTTGTTGTTTTATTTTATATGAACTTAATTTTCCTCGCACACACACACATACACACACTCTCACTTACACAGAAACAAACGACCGAACGACAGGCAGGCAACCCTTTTACAAAAAATAAAGTAACGGTAAACGCAACCATTTATTATATGCTGCCCAATATGAGCAGTACTAGTGCGAGCGAGACGGATCAGTCCCAGTCCCTGCTGAATTGCTGCTGCTTCATCTCTCTCTCCCTCTCTGACTCTCCCTTCTGTCTTGTGGGACCCGTTGCCAAAAGGATATGACGTTTTGCTTTTCACTTGGCAAGTGAGTGGAAATTTGTTTCATTATAATTATTTTCCACAATTGGACATATTAGTATGGTTGCGCCGACTGCGACGCTGGCAGCGACGTTGACAGTGCGCCGCCATTTTTGCAATTTTCCTGTGCAAATAAACGCAGTCAAGTGAAAGGAATTTGCAGTCCAGGACAATGTGTGCTAGGCTTAACGAGCGTTAAACAAGGACAACACCAACAAATGCCATCTCGCTCTAGCCATTTCGACGCATGCTCATTGCGTTGGTGTGGTGAGTTTAAAAAGCCCCAATATTGGGGTAGTTTTTATATTGATTTTACACACACACACACACATACTACATAGATGAACATTTTCCCCAGCTATGTAGATGGTATATAAGACATATATATGTATGTATAAGCGCTTTGTATGTATATAGAGAGCTACGTGACTGGAATGACAAAAACATAAAAGTTATAATAATTTTTCTTTCCGCTTAATTGTATGCCTGCAGGACTAAAGGCACAGGACTAAAGTCACAACCAGTCAGACAGACAGTCAGACAGACAGATAGCCTCGAATGAGAGAACAAACTAAGACTGCTGTCCCTTTCTTGCCTTCTGACCCAGCGTTGGCACTTTTAATTTGATGCTTTTATGTTTCCAGCTTATGTATATATTGTCCTCTATATATATCTATGTATATAGTAGTGTATATAAGCCCCTGAGTAAATGGCTGGAACTGGAGCTGCCAAAAACCATGTGCGTGCTCCTTTGTGCGTGGTCTCTGGCCGTAGTTGTCGTTGTCGTCGTCGCCTCTGGTCTCTCTCCTGATGGCGTAGGAAATACAGCAATTAGAGCCATATTAACCGTAATTAAATTTAATTGTTTAATTAAGCGCGAAAAGTGAGGAAGACATTTTGTGATTTTGTGCAATGGCCAGTCACAGAGTCGTAGGAGAGAGAGAGGACTGGACTGGGGTCTCCAGTTATGTATAATTCTATATACATAGATATACATTTTGTAGTTGTAGGCGTGGGTGGTAGCTTAGATACTATGTGTGAGCTGTGGATTGCGTGTTTAGTCTTCTGATTACATTGTTGTTGTTGTTGCTGCTGCTGCTGCTGCCACTTTTGGCCAACTTGCACTCCTCTATACCTCCTCCTACTTTCACTCCTCCTTGGCCTATGTGTTGGCCCGGGTGTTGGTGTAACAAATAGCCATGTGATTTGATGCGACGGCTTTGATAGTCAGCCAATTAAGCATTCAAACGTAAATTTTTGCACAGTTGGCGCATTAATTAGCTGTGGAGTGGAAAATGTTGGCTTTTTGGCTTTTGTTGAATGGCTGTTGTTGTTAATGTTGTTGTTATTATTGTTTAAATAGCGCATTTAATTAATTTGCACTAAGTGAATGCCAATGAATAGTAAAATATTAAATCATTAATGGAACTGATTGAGAAAAAAACGTTGTCTACGCATCCAATTTGTTTAATTTATTATGAAATCCTTTGAGCTGGAAATTATTGAGTTACTTAAAAAGGAGCCTCAAATGTGTTTTCAAACTTGACTTTATGAAATTGGGGAAAGCATATTTTAGGTACTTTATTAGGAGACTTTAAGGCTACTATTTATCTTGTCCACTTATCAATTAGAAGACAATTAGAGTAAGCGTTTGTTCTAGAGATAAATACGTCCGATTTCAGAGTCTAAAACCCAGAGGCTTGAATTTAGAAATGAAACTTTTATACGTCGGAAAAATATTAATGCGACTTATATGTACATTTCTACAAACGATATGCTGTCTAATAAATTATCGTTCATTTCACATATCTAACTCGAATATTTTAAACGTCAGGCGAAGGAGACTTAACAGCTTAAACTAAGAACTAAGACTTTGTCTTACAATTAATATAAAGTTAGCGAGTAATGTACAATTTACTATCACATAGTTATTCATTTGTATTCTTTAAATATAACTAATAAGATAAAGCGACGTGGCATACAATTAGAAATGGGTAACTCAACAGAAGAAAAGATTGCAAAAATTAAGCGTTAAAAAGGATATAGAAAAAGTATACTAAAAGAAGACAAGTAAAGAAGAAATACTAATATGTTTTTTCTATTCTATGTGCATTAAAAGACGACTGTAAAAATAAAATTGGCAGAGACTGTATTAAAACTTCCCATTTTTATATAATAAAACCATTAATGAAACTTGTAAAATATGATGATCAAATGAATTCTTTCTTGAAATGTAACTAAATTTGATATTATTTAGAAATCCTTTTCAACTTTGTCACAGGTGCATACATCCAATTATGTACCTATTTAAATATATTTTTGAACCATTTTGAATGATAAATGATAGAGCAAGTGCATTTAGAAGGCTTCCCATTAGCATCTGCTTTCTCCGAAATAAGTAATGCATTACATGGGAGAATATCTTCAAGTATATCTTATAATTTCGATCTCATTTGTGGCCACAGAGGGGCACCCACATTGATAATATGGCGGTTGATATCGATCGCTGGATAGACGGATACATCAGTCAAATGTGCATTTTAGATTAACTTGCAATAATGTCGTGTAAAATTAGCATCAATCACATGCAGGTGTAGAAGGCAACAGCAAAAGCAACAACAACAACAACAACATTTAACAGGGGCAGGCAAATTCCATTTTCATTTCCAAAAACCAATTCCAAATTCGAAATCTCTAAGGCTGTTTGACAACGACAACCAACAGATGTCAAGTGGCCCGCATGGCCAGCCAGCATACTGGACTGGACGGACGAACTGAGGGAAACGGACAGGGGAATGGAAAGCGTTTGGTCACAAAATGTCAACCACAATGCTGACATCTTAATAATGATGAATTAATGGGCAAACAAGTCAAATGACAATAACAACAAAAACTACAACCATTTAATAATTTTTCTATTAAAGAGGTGGTCGGGGGAGGCATTCAGGTCCTGTGTGTTTGTGTGTGGGAAAAGAGCAAACAAAACTCTGCAAAATGCATTGAGGAATCTATCTATTCGGGCATTGATTGAGAGCAACGACATCAATTATCCAACAGAGATCGACTCTTTTTTTGTGGCTGCCAACAAATTCAGAAATATCACTTAATTTTTCACATGTTGCTGCCACATTCGATGCCGCATTCGCTGCTGCTGCTGCAATAGCCGACAGAGTTGGCATTCTCCATGGCTGCATAAATCATCCTCAAGCATACTATAACCAAAACGAATGAAAAAGAAGAAGAAGTTAAAAAAAAACGAACATGTCAAAGGTGCAACAAGGATTTGAATGCCTCAGACCGGGGGGAGAAATGGACGAAGAAAGGGGCAATGGGAGAGAGAAATATGAAGCCATTGTTGGTTACAGACTGACTGCATTTCCATATAAAAATCGAAGCCAATAGAGACTCGGTTGGCCGCGGATTCGTTTGGAGCATTGGATCTCGCCTTTTGGGCTCGATTGGGCTGCTATTTTGCATGCCGGTTAATGTAGTCATCGATGGAATATACACACACACATACATACATAACCCGAATGTAGCAAATAAGAAACCCATCAGAATTTCTCACTCCGGCAAAGGCGCTACGACAAATAAATATTTTAACTCACAATAACAAAAGGCATGAAAAAAGGAGAGCCGCAGAATGGGGACGACTGCCAAGAGGTTGAGGTGGAAGGAGAGAAAGAGTGAGAGAGAGAGAGATGTGAATGTTGCTGATAGCTTGGAACAGTCATGGCGTAATGCGAGGGTTGATCGTAAAACTACTCAACTGAATGTTACTAGTATAGAAAACATAACCATATTACTAAAAGGTAGTTTTGGCATCTAAAGTATAGAAAAGATAACAATTTGACTTTACCATATTACCAAAAGGAAGTTTTGGCATCTAAAAGTAGTTTAAAAGGTAAAATTTTAAGGTTAAACGTTAAGCAGCTCTACAAGTTTAATAAGAACTTTAAAATAAATCCTTAAGTATTCAAATATTCTCTTAAAAACCTTTTCAAAACTTATAATATAGTTAAAAAAACCTATAAAATATATAAACAGATGGCTTACTTTTCTCAGACCCTTCAGTCTGGTAATATATTTTAGTGTCCTTTCAGTTCCTTCCTTCTTATGAACCTCAGAAATTATAAACATTTAAATCGATCCATCTATCTGTTTTTCCCCTTAATTTCATGCCCATAAGAAACTATTTTATTGTTAGAACTTTACTACTTATTGAAGTTTAATATGAACTCTCCATTTCTCTAGCTCTCTATCTTTCTCTTTCTCTAGAATATAGTCATGAAGAGGAATAGAATGAAGTAAAATAGAGAGAGAGAGACTGAGAGAGATGTCCATCTTTCGATTGCACTTACTGCAAAAAGCCGCCAAATCTGGCCATCATTTGTTTAAATATGCGCCTGCAATCCAACAGCAACGACAACAGCAACAGCAACAACAACAGCAACAATAAGCAACAACGAGACAACGACAACAACATTCGAAGTTGCACGTTTAACAATTCAATTTATTTGCAACATCAAAATTTAACGAACATGAAATTGCGAGAATTTTAAGATTTTCAGCAGAAACAAACGAGCGACACGATCCTTGGCAGACTGTCGAATGTCTTTAGGTTTAGGTCTCAGTGTATCCAAGACAGTCCATGGCAGTTCCCCCCACAAAACCCCCCACGCCACAACCATCCTTTAATGTGTGTGTGTGTGTTTGTGTGTGTGTGAGTTTGCTTTTGGTTTTTTTGTTTGTCGCGCGCTTTTGTTCTTTTGTTTGTCTGTCTTTGTCGTGGGGTTTGCTTAGCTGGTTTTTCTTTTCTTTGGGCCTAAGCGGCTGCGGGTGCAAAGAGTCAACAATTTAGCATTCAAAGAAATATTTTAAATTAAAATTTCTGAAATTTTCGTCAATGCTGATCTGAAAAAACAATGCAAACGGCCCAAAAGCCACTTGAACCGTATCCAAACTCAGTCCATGGATTACAGTTTCAGTCTTCTCCACCCAAACACTTAAGCATAAATATCATTTGATTTATGTTTTCAAGTCTCACAATCAATTTTGGTTAGTCACTTAATTCGAGAGAACTTGCAAGAGATCAGTTGAGTCCAAAGATGAGGTTAATGCCCATCTAAATGGAAGTTGATCTCAGGACCGACCTAACCATTATTCTAATTATTATATTCAAAATATTATATAAATAAGTTTGATTGCAAAAATTGTAAGCCTTTTCTCGTCTCTAACTCAAAGTAATAGATAATGTCTAACTAAATGATTATTTCAATCCAACTTGGCTATAGTTTCAGCCTCTTTAGGGCCAATTTCCATTTATCCCACGCTTATTTTATTAGATTTTTTTTATTATTACATATAATTATATTTAATATCCTGTGGGCATTTACATTCATAAGACCAGCTTTGCTTTTTTTTGGATGACAGATTTCTTTCGCTTCCAGTTGCCTGCTCATCACATTCAATATTTACCTTTCTCATCATGAGTTGGTTGTATTTTTTGTGTTGCCTTTTTTTTCCGCCCCCCGCTCGAGTTGTTTGGCTAATAGGCTAATCACACATCCATCCAAATCCATAGTTCGGCAAGACAACAAACAGAGAGAGAGAGATCTGGGCAACTGAGATCAACCCCTAAGTGATGCGATGTCTATGTGAAAGTCAACAATGCTAAGCCGCTTAACGCTTGTAACTATGACAGGGAGCAGGCGCACTCAAACTCTGAAACTCTGGGGCAGGAGTCCTGAAGGATTACAGTAACTTTTTGTAATTGCCCAGTGTGTGTGTGTGTTGGCCCTTAAGGCGATTTGGCTATCCGATTGGCACGCGGCAAATATAAATTAACAAACGTATTTATATATGTTTCTTTCTCGAGAGATAGAGAGATCGTGAGAGAACACGCATTTGGATGAAGCGGAATTCATGAATTTGATTTGCCTGGAAATTGTCAGTGACTTGAATGTTTATTTGCATATTTGCATGTCTTGAATTTGTGTGTTGTTTCTACTTCAGTTGATGTTGTCCTGTCGATGGTCTTGTCGTCTCCTCGTCGTTTGTTGCAAATTGAAATGTCAGGCCTCTTCGCCTGATCACTTTATGACAAGCAGGCAGCCTGTTGTATGTACATTGGCAACATCAGCATAAAACTGCATACAACTCGTATGCATGCCACATCTTTTCGCAGACTTCAGCGCGAAGTGACTGATATATCTGCTGATGTCAACGCATCGTGGACTAAATTAACATTTTGCAAGCCAGTCAAATGTTATTGCAAAATGCAAATTCAAGCCACTCGAAACCTGTTGGCAGCAGCAGCTAAAGGATATCCAATGGCGTCTACCATTTCGTTTCTCTTATTAAGACTTGAGACGGGTAGCTAGGATACAGCTTCCGTTGCCCCCAAAGACATGGGTGTAGTCACAGCATCAGGGGATTGATCTAGATAAAGTTCTTAGTATTTGAATTCAACGATGTTAATAAAAAGTAATCAACAGATCTATAGATTCTTGTTGGTTAAACTTAAATAGAAAGAATTCAACCTAGTTTGTCTAGCAAAGTTGCTGATTCAGTTTAAGAATTAATAGTTTTTATTATGGGGAAAAAGTATTTACCCTTATTTCGACCCCCTGCTACGTCATTGCCGCCAGCTATCAAATATAAGGCTTGATCCCTTTCATTTCTAGGGGTATAATTTGCATAATAAAATGTTCACTGCGTTTTTATGATTCACCCACACACACACACACTCACACACACACAGCCACTTAAACATGATGTGTTGAGAGAAGAGAGCACAGCTTGAGAAATTGCAAATTAATGTAAATCACATCTAGTAAGAACATTTTCATAGGCAGAATGACGTATGTGTGTGTGTATATAAAGACTGCCATTTTTATGAGTCGAACTACAAAATTGACACTTGATGTGTATGGAAATGCCTACAACAGCAACCACAACAACAACAACAACAATCACTTCAAGGGTTGAACTTTCAATATGTTTTTCAAATACTTTTTTATTTTGCTTTTTGCATTATGTCGTAACTTGAAGCGATAAACAAAAAACAGCATCAACATCAAGGACCCGACAAACCACACCACAGGACAAAAACTTTGTCCTTACATGCTACGCCATTTTGTGGTTGTATGTCCATGTCCCTGTCCATGAGTTGTTGCTGTTGTTGTTGTTATGTAAACGGAAAATGACAAACGAATTAGTTATTGACAACAACAGGAAACAGCAAAAGTTTTTTTGCGTTGTGCGAAATTTCCGTTGACTATTGCAAAAAATCGAAGTGAATATCAAATTTGATACGATACTGTGGAGAATGAGATGAAGTAACTTGAGTTAGGGGTGCTAATGAGTCCATTTGTGGGTTGAAAACGACGCAAAGGGATTACTTGACACTTTTGTCAGTGTACTGTGAAACATTTGTTAACTTATGGTTTATTTTTGCTATAGCTCTAAATTGTATGTACTTAATTAAAGGCCAATATCCATTAGTCCAACATGAAAGTGTTTGAGAGATCGTTATGAGGTTGATTTTTAACTAAATGCTTTACCAATTGCTTATTGAAAGAAAAAAAAACTTTGTATATGATATAGTGGTCCGATCCTGACAATTTTCATACTTTATCTGCTCCGGGCTTTAAGTAGCTCAAACATCAAGTTTCAGCTCGATAGACGGATGGACGGACGGACAGAAGAACAGACGGACATGGCTATATCGGCTTTATGGGATCGAAAACGTCTCCTTCTGTGCGTTACAAACATCTGACCAATTTTATAATATACTCTGCAAGGGTATAAAAAGGATATATGTATCTTTCGCTCAAACTAATTATTTCAATATATGATTATTCATTAGACTCTTCCTATAAAACTTGACCTAAACTAAAGTCGAAAGCAGATGTCTTGATATATATTTTTAATGTATTTTACTTACCTACAGTAAGTTTATCAGATTTTTTGTTAGTCTTATTCATATATAACACTTTCTTTAGTCTTTTGTTATGAGTTCTCTAATTTCCAATTTCTATTGTTGAAAAATCTCAGAAAATTCTCTAATTTCCAATTTCTATTGTTGAAAAATCTCAGTTTTATGTGAGCTATAAATACCTTTTGTATTATTTTTCTTTTTTTGTATCAGTTGAACTGACTTTCCTTTTTTTTTTTTTTTGGTAAATATCAAATTATTTCAATCAAAGTATGCCAATAGCGAGTCCCAAGTCACGTGTCAGTCAGTCAGTCAAAACGATGGGCCAAATGACTTTGCTTGGGCTTGGGCTGATCATTCATCAAGCTAACTGTCAATGGGACACGTTTTTTCACGTGCCTTTTGACAAAGGGCAAATCGAAAAGAATGAAAGAGACATAGTGAGTGTTATAGAGAGAGAGAGAGAGAGAGAGGGAGAGAGGGTAACCAGAAAAAAATTAAGCCTCTTAATGCAGGTCCTTTGGACTGGACTTGGACTGGCAAAAGCAAAAAGCCTTTAATTGTATTAAGGCGTATTTGACATTTATTGTGAGAAGATTTTGTGTGTTAACTGTTGGCCAGATTGAGCGATTGAGGGATTGAGCGTTTGATTGATTGTATATAGGAGCCTCTATCTTACTCATTCCCAATTTATTTTAACGCTCTCTCTCTTTCTATGACTTAACAGAGTTGGAGGAAATGCAAAATTCATCTCAAGTGTTTGAAGACCAAGACAAAAAGGAATACCGCCTGACTAATCGGCAGGAAGCCGAGAACAACATCAAAGTCAACTGCCCGCCCGCATCTTCTTTCGGCCATAGACTGTAGGGCCTAATTAAATATTGACAACTCAATTTGAGTTTACAAACGAATCGATTTCGGCAGCTGGCAGGACGATGATGATTTGCCCATTTGCTTAAATGGCAAACAAAGCTGTGCGATTGGTTTACTATTGGATTTGATTTCATTTTAATCGATTCAACTTTTACGCTGCCAAACGACACTTTGATGGAAGGGAGAGAGAGAGCACCCCAAAATAAAATAAACAGCCAAATGTAAATAAAAAAACGAAAATCTTTTCACATGCAAATTTACATCAACGGAGCAAACATCACGTCGATCCCATCAATTTGGGGGCGAACTGGCGGCAGGTAGGAGGTGGGAGGAGGGTTTACTTTGATTGTCATGCGATTTTTATACATCAACCAACCATAGCCAACTATACGAATACATACATATATATATACCTAGTATTTTGCATTTTTGTAGCACGTTTTTATGTCTTTGTCGCAGCATTTGAATTTGATTTGATAAATTTTTAATGCTGATTGAAAAACGTTTCTGGCCCAAAATGTGTCCCCCAAGGTTGGTGGGAAGTGAAATTTGAATTGAATTTGGAATTTGGAATTGAATTTGGATTTGATATTCGTTCATCCATTATTATGAGTATTCAACTCATGGTGGCCCATTACACGGAGAGTTAATAATGTGAGCCTGGGAATAATCTGGGGCCAGTTTTTTCAGTTCCAAATCCAAATCCCTGGCAAAACAATTCATGTTGATAAATGCATTCTGTGCGCTTGTTGCCATCAAATTCGCAAAACCATCCAAAAAACCGTAGACTTCTTCCCTCTTCCATGTGGCGTCCCACAAATTGCTGTGCGCCTGGCCTGATGTCTTCATCACACACACATGTAAGAGAGAGTGAGAGGCAGCGATTACTAAGCCAAGTTGGCTAACTGGCATGGCTTCTCGACCTGTCCATATACAGCGCCAAATTCGATTACGTTTTCGTTAAATGTAAAATTTATACGCCCCACGTCAATTGTGACAGTTCACTCACTCACAGTTAAAACGACAGAGATAGATAGAGAAAAAGGGGTGTGTAAGAGAGAGGGAGAGATAGAACCAGACGTTGCCCATGTCCATGGAAACTGGTCAACATAATTGTGAATATGTCAAATACAGTGAATACTTGCTAAAGGTGTCTAAAGAACCATTTACCCATCAATGTAAAGCATCTCAGCGAATGGTCACTGTTCACGTTCATACTCGTATTGGTCCATGACATTCATTCACCAAAGAATCTTGATGCGTTTGAGCCCTTGCACAGTGGAACCAAAGGCCTTAAGCATAATTTTACTATTTGAATAATGTAGAGAAGTTTTTAAGCCCAAAGAATAGGTTTATATAGTATCTTCTTTAAGCTTCATAAACTCAAATAAGTTTCTTCAACTTCTGTTTTCTTGTGTTTTTATAATTCTCAAGTTTGATACTCTGATTGCATATTCATCAAATGTCTTTCAGTTCAATGTGCCTTGGCTATCTAGGCAATTTCGCATGCGCACAAATAAAATGTATTGAAATGCAGAGTTTTATCTTAGTTTGGTTCTTTGTTTTGTTTTTTTTTTCTATGACAAAAAAGGAGCTCGTTATAGGCCATGTTTGCCAGGCGCCAGTCATCTTTGGTTGCTCCTTAAAAGTCAATTGCAAAAATTAGCCCGTTCCCCCTTTTTCCCTTTGAATATATTCAAGATCCAAGTAGAAATGGCAACCCTTTCGTATGACATTTTTGTAGCAAAAATATCTGTGTACGGTACGAAGCTGTAAAAGTATCAAATTACACTTCCGGCGGAAACAACGTCGCCTTCGCCAGCATTCGACATCGACATGGGCAACATTGACATTGTCGTCCTGCGGCACTTTTATTTTGTTATCGGACATCCTTGTAGTCAGGAGCGAAGGTTTCGATTTCTGTAAAATTTTTAACACCATTCTCCCGGTGGGTGTGCGGTCTAATCCCCTTTTTATAACAAACAAGCATATTGGGCATGGGAGATGGGAACGATGTTTTGTAGGTGAAATCTCTTTTTGGCCATGTGATAAGCCAGTGATGCATTATCCTGCGTGGCGTGGTTCTTGTCCAACCACTAAATGACTATAAAGTAGCAACTTCCGCGACTGTTGCGCAAAATCATTCAATTTCCGTTTGGGCACACGACCCAAGGAGCAGTTCATCTATTCATACCGTCCCCTTTCTCCTGGCCAATTCGACTGGTGTAAATGTGTGTGTCTGTGTGTGTGTTTGGGTATCATAATCGAGGGTGTGATTTGTCCTTTTTGCTGCCTTTTGCTGCTGCTGCCTGACATCCCGGCACATTCGCTTGCTTATTCTTTTGCCTCTTCTTATGAAACATCACCGCAATTTAGTTTGACTTTGCTGCCACACCCCACCCCCTTCCCCATACCCATGCCACTCCACCACCACCACCACCCCCCTTCCCAGGACTGTGTCGTTTGGTTAGCTGCGAAAAATTTGAATAATTTTTATTACGTGGCGCGTTATGAATTTTTGATGAGTCCTGGCCTGATGTCCTGGATGCCAGGCATTGCTGGTGTTTTTGTTGTTGTTGTTGTTGTTATTGCTGCTGAGGGCGTGTGGCCAGTTATCCTTCACTAAGCCAAGTGACAGTGCCACAATTTATTAGATTCTCAGCCTCATTGTGGGCTGCTGCTGCGCGTTCACTTTTTATTATATACTTACACATAGAGCTACACACACACACACACACACACACACACCTCATACCTCATATACCTAGCATTTTTTCTGCCACATCGTCAGCGTCTGCGCTGCAAGTTTCCGGTACATGAGAAAGAGAGAAGAGATGGGGAAGGAGAGAAGCAAGGTGCGGGGCTAGACGAGGGGTGAACTAAACGAACTGAACTGGTCGTCCTGTGTAATAAAAGCAAATAAAATATTCTTTAATATGCGACACTCGCCGCAGTCTGCTCCCTGTCAGGCATCGTCCTCACTCATCCGCCTCCTGCTCCTTGTCTATGTGTGTGTGTGTGTATTTCATTTGCATATATATTGCCTCGACAAGCATTAATGTATGTAATCCCGTAATTTTTTAATTAAATCAAATTGTTCCTTTTGAATGGAAAGTCAGATTTTATTTTCTTCTTTTTATTTGCGTTGGGTCAGTTGAGAAAATATGAGAAATTGCTTCTGTTTCATTCTTCTTGACATCGATAATAGATATAAATCATATTTATAAGTAAGAAAGATCTGAGTTAAACCAAAGAACATGAAACTAAACTTCCCAGGTAAATGAAACTAAATTTCAAAACTTTCAAAAGTTGAGTGTGATCACCAACTAATCAATGATTTTTTTGGGATCGGCATTGCATTCGTTCTAAATTAACTGCAATTTCATACAGGAAAAAGGGATTCAATAAATCCAAATGTGATCCTTTCCGTAGTGTCACCTATCAATCACAATCTCATTTGGTTCACAACTAACAATAAATGATGGGAAATGATGAATAAAGTGACTCTGGCCACACGAGGCACGAATGTATGTAACTGTTAATATTTATATCTGGTGTAACTGTAACCCAATGCACCGCCCACCCTCTTTGCCAGCTATCCAGGCCTGGTGTCGGCTTCCGAGTTTTCCCGAAACGATTAAGTGATTTCGTGCATGCTGCATGATAATTGGATTAATATGCGCCGACAACCAGCAGCAACAGCAACAGCATCCAAATTCAACAGGATGATGGGGAAGCTACCACCATAAAGGGAACTCTGGTGGGTACACTGAATGAAGATTATGAGTATGAGAATGATGATGATGATGATGCTGAAGAGGGTGGTTTTGTGGTAGTTGGGTTAAACGCTGCTCTTGTTATCAAAATTACATATATCACTTGCAAAACTCACACACAGATTGCTGAAGGGTGGAACAAAATGAAAATCTCTTTGGCTACGGGTGGTTAACCCTCGCCCTCGCCCCCCACCAACACCATCGCCCTCGCTTATGGCAATCGCCCTCAATTTGGGAAAAGAAAAACATATTCTTAATGCCATAATGGAGAAAAGTCGAGGATTAACTGGATGATAAAGTTGTATTGTTCACTCAAAAAGAGAAGGAGTAAGTTTTCTTTTTGATTTTCATAAAATTTGAATTTTGACTTTTGACAATTTGTCAGCTCACAAGCAAGAAAATGTTGGTAAATAAACTGATGCGGCGGCCACTTAGCGTTTCATTACCTAAAAAGTCTTTACCAAACGCTGCCGCTGGGCAAACAAATTAAATCGTTTCGTTTGGGCCACAGAAGCCGCTTCCGAAGTGGCCGAAAGATATCGACAGCATCTTGGGCGGTATGATCACAAGGAAAACTCAAATTATTTGACAAACCAAACCCTCTCGTATGTATGTGTGTGTATGTATGTATGTATTTAGATTTGGACCCAAACTCAAACTGCCCTTTCCTCTATGGCTCAGACTCTCTGTGGGCTTCTGGCTGGTTAGCTGGTTGGCTGACTAATTTATTAAGTAAATCATATATGATAATTAGCGGGCCGCTCATTTGCTTTTAACGCCGATTTCCTTTTGATTAATTTATTTGCACAATGCCTCTGCGGGCCTCAGTCGAGCGCTCAATTGCCCTGCCCCGTCAAAAGGCAACGGAAAAGGGGAAAACGATAACGATTTTAACACCTCTTTTCAGTCTTTTGTGTATTTGGTATTTGGCCTGGTCATTAGTGGGAATGGGCTTTTGAACTGGCCGCTGCTTGGCCACTTGTTGTCTAATTGCCAAAGCCACCCGCACTGACACGTCTTCACTTTAGACCAAAAAAGTGTGGCACTGGGTGAAATCACCTCTTCATCATCATCATAGTGATCATCATAATGGTCATCAAAGTTGATCATGGGCGAAAGCAAAGTTTCTCTTCGCGTCTCAATGTTAATTTCGGCGCTGTTACCCTTTGATGCCAAATTGTCGGCGGCTGCTGCTTTCGATCTGAACGGGATGGGATCATGATCTAATGATCATGATTTGTTGTCGCACAGTTTCAATGCGAAGACAGCGGAGAATAACCAAAAGACCAATGTGCGCTCCGATAATGATCTGGCGCAATAAAATTGAAATGCGTCTGTTAATCGTTTCAAGATACATAATAATTTTTGTTCCCCAACATGATCAAGAGAATGGCGACTTGCCACAACAACAACAACAACACAAACCACAACCACTACCAACAAACACAACGATGGAGATGGAGATGAAGATGAAGATTGTTTTGTATCCATACGTCGTCGCATATCGATCACTTTTTTTTGTTTTGGAGAACAAAATACGCAAAAATCACAGCGGCAGTTCGACAAAACCAAAACAGAAAAAATAAATAAAACACTCAGTCTTTTAAGATTTTCTTATAGTTGATTATGAAATACCCTAAAATTGCAAATGGATTAACATTAATAATAAATAAGGCCAGCAAGATCTTAAAAATCGTAAACAAAAAGTTATCTCAAAAAAACCTTCTTTAAACGAAATATTTAAAAAAATAAAACTTATTAACAATTTTTATGCTGAAGCTATTCAAAATATTTACAATCTAATTGAATTTGTAAATACTTTTGTCTATTTATAGTAAATGAATTTGTATAAATAAATTCATAGTTAAATAAAAACATTTAAATTATTTTTCTATAAGATGAAATAGTGTTTAAACAGTTGGAATTTTCATGTTCATAAAGTTTTAATTGCTTAACAATAAACTCATATTTATTTTAAAGTATTTATTAAGAAGTTTGTATCATTTTATAACCGAAAATGATCAAGAACTGTAATAATTTCTTTCTTTTTTAATTTCATTAATTTGAAATATTATTCACTTGGTTTCATTTTAAGACCAAATAATATCAAGAATTTAATAATAATTTTCTTTTTTAATTTCATTAATTCAGTATGTTTCATTTTAAAACCGAAACATGTTACAAATTTAATAATAATTTTAGTATTTTATTTGTAATAAACAAAAAAGTTCTGGACCATATAACAAATACAAACCTTTTAGATTGTTTTTCAATTATAAATCGGTTTCAGTTTACTACATATACATATAAGTAGAAACACTCTTGAATAATTTTTTCAATACTTCAGAAAGTAATTATTTATTTAAAATTTTAAAAAGTCGAACAGAAGTTTTCAATTCTAAAAATGTGGAATAAATCTAAAGGCATCTAATGCGTCCTATCCAGAGATAGGAATCTGATTCCAAACACAAATGATTAAATTAGTTTAGTTTCAACTTCAATTGAAATGCGTTAATTACAGCGACTATCTAACTAACTAGAGTATAGATATGACTGACTAGTATTTGTCTATGTTACCAGAGAAAGGTGTGATAATTTGGCTACGGAAGTCTATCAAATGGCGCATGGTCTATAACATCTTCCATTAGCTTGCCAATTACAAAGCGTTATCAAAGGTAAGTATATATATGTATGTATTTATGAATGAGTTGAAGTTTCTTTAGTTAGATAGGCTAACTAAAGGGGCTCCAATGGGCCCCAAACTCAGAGAGTAGGGCATTGAGCATAATAAATCTCTGAGACTTTGGGCATTTCTTCTGGTTTTTTGTTTGTGTGGATTTTGCTAAGCTAACAGTCAAATCCAAATGGTTAGCCAGAAACTCCCTGGGCCATTGTTCCAGCAGCAAAAGGGACGCCAAGCCAAAAGACAAATTCGTAGCCAGAGCCAAAGCCAGCAACATGAAGATGGAGATGAAGAATCGAACGCGGGCTTGCCTCATGATAAGCATCGGGCGGCAGGACAAGCTGCGATCCTCTTTTCGTTTCCGAACTGTTTTCAATATTTATGGCATTGCCGAAAACAACAAAAAAAATGTCAAACCGCGGACACCAGAGCCAAGTGAATATCGTCTGCTTAGCTAGAATTTGGAGCAATTAGCCCAAAAACCTAAAAAACATAGACCTAAAACTAAAGACTTTGTGCACTTGGCGAAGGGTTCATAAAAAAAAATAGAAGGAACTACCGTCTAATCAGCGTTGACATGAACGATCGACATAAAAAATGAAGAACAACAAGAAATTGGAGTGACCTTTTGTTCAATGTGTCTCCTCGGTGGCTACTGTGGGCGTGCTGCTGACTTTGGAAAGTCTTTTGGCTTGTAAACAATTTCATTATCTGATGATTATGTAATTTATTGTAAAGTTACCTGGCGCTACCTGAGCGAGCATTCCTGATCAGGCCATTGAGATAAACTGAGATAAAGACAGAGAGACAGAGAGAGAGACAAAAAGTGGGAGAGACATAAATTGTCATGTCAAAGGGCATTTAATGAAGTTATTAAACGCTGCAGACTCCTCCCAAAGGCTACCGTATGGAGGGCGAGGTCGTTGCCTGCCAGCCGAAACGATCATAATCTCTCTCGAGCTGCAGGCCAACTCACTTGGATGTCTTGTGTTTTGCATTCAGAGAGCGAGAGAGAGAAAGAGAGACACAGCAAGAAAGGGACAGTAAGATCGAGAGAGACCAAAAACTGGTTGAGCAATAAAACGCTTGCTATAACGAGCAACAAAATTTGTAACGATTCAATTTAAGGCTACGTACAACATGGCCCATACGCCGTCGGCAAAAGATGAAATAGTCAAAATAGACGCAAGCCACCAAAGGCTGGCCCCAACAGCTCTCCGTATACCTCCTCCTCCCACTGCCAAGAGACGTCTGAGTCTCACAGACTGCTGCTGAGCTAGGGATGAGGAGATAGACGGCGGTGGAGCCGTTTTGTATGTTTTTGGCGCATGTTGAGGCCGCTCGGCCGAGCGGTTCAATTCAATAAAATTTATGAAGACATGACTGGCAATTGTAGTCCCATCGTCGAGACTCCGACGAAGCGAGTTCCAAACGTCCTTTCCATTAACAGTTTGCATAACTCGACCAACATTTACAACTCAATTTTGCGTTTTCCCCTGACATTTTCCAGCAAATATATCAAATTAATTAGGCGCAAAATTTTGGTAACCTACCATATCACATTTTGGTGTCGGCGAATTTCAAAGTTGTACAAGATGCTCAATGCAGTTACAATGAGATAATAGCTAGTACCTGTGGTACCACTGACCACGGAGAAAGGTCAAAGGATTTTTCTCGTCTCGATAATCGGCCAGTTCTTTTGACCTGTTTGTTCACTTTGTGTGTGGGAATTTTTATTTTTGGACCCTTCTGTTGCCTCAAATTGTCGTAAAATCTTTGTCATAAAGAACTAGTTAAGATATTATATTGGTGTCAGGCCATTGATATGACCTAAATGTCGGGTGGTCCAAGACTGAATCCGCACAAAATCAAATTTAGTTAGTTTTCTACTCTAACTACTCCCTGAATGTATTTAAGAATATGACCAGCTGAGCCAACACAAATAAGTTTCCAATTATATTATATACATAAATATTATTTAAAGAAAAGGTTAACAAAGTTAACGCCTTGAATCAAAAATAAAGGCTTTAAATACTTAGTTCTTTGTTTTACATTTGTTTACCTGGAGAAAGTGAAAAAAAAATGCAGTATTAGTATCAATAAACAAGCTCTGGGATGTCTAAGACATAGAAAAAATGCAATAGAACTCATTAGTTTATTTGGAATAAGTAAAACATTTAAAATATAATCCTCAGAAAACTATTTATGAACGTATTTTCAAACTGTTTTAACGCCTGTGTTACATTATTAAGGAATTGTTGTACGCTCAATAGGCCTTGCAGTAGTTGTGGTAGTTGTTGAAATTGTAGTAGTTGAATTAGGACCAGGAGTTGAGATAATTAGATCACCCCTTAGGCAGGCATTCAACTCTTCATATGTGTCTGCAGTCTCGACCACGTAAATCCATTCGGCATTGTTAATACAAATTTCTTTCTGGACATCAATTACACGATATTCCTCCTTAATTTTGGCAGAGATATCGGTGGCATTGGCCGATAGGTTGTAGAGGGCCTTTGACTGATTCGCGGCCTGCAAAACGTTTATCAAGTCAATAAGATTATTCTTATTATAATCTATTAATTACTCACATGTTCGGCAATACAGTCGAAAGCTGTATAATTACTGGTTGAATTCACATTGCATCCATAGAGGGACTTGCATGATTCAAGGATGGTATTTTGGAAATGATTACGGGCTGGGGCGTATTTGGCATCGATAATTTCGCTAGCATTGTCATAGTTGTCGTAACACACATTATAATCGTTCTCGTACTGCTTGGTCAAGTTGCTGAGGATTGGCGTGTAATGGTTAAAGCAAATTGTCGTTTTATCCTGGTGAGCGTCCGCCAACGTTTCGGTTTCCACCTGCAGCCGTTGGATTTTCACATGGTTCTTCAGGGATAGATGGAATAAGTGTTTGCCGTCGAGATTGAGGGTCAGAGCTAGGCTATTGGCCACAAACAGGCACACAAGGAGGACTGACAACTTCGAAAACATTTTCGCGTCTTGCCAAAAATGTGGAATTCACCTTGTACTTATACCAAAATTTGTGCCAATTACAGGTTGTACTTTCATTATCTCTTCGCCATGTAGTTAAATTGACATGTTGTACAATCTGAAATAAATCTTATGGTAAATGTAGACAATGCCGAAATTAATTCACTCCAACGACTACGCCAGCTTTTTGTCGCTGATAATTTTCAAGTTCATGCGACTAAGACAATTCCGGAAGCCTTTAATTTAACAAAGTCTCAACACTTTAAAAGAAAAATAGCTTTTTCTTTAACCAATTTTAAAATATCCTTAGGAGTGATAAGGTAAAAAATATATTTAGTCGGCCTGTTTGTTAACTATTGATTATAAATTATAATATTCTATTACAGAATGAATGATTTCCATTAAAGCCATCACTTGAATGCAAACAACATTTTTAATAATAAGAAAATTATTTAATAATTAATATATGTATATACTATTAAATAGGCAATGTTAACACTTTACTTTTTTTAAAGAGTATGAGAACTCTGTTTTGGAGATAATTATTTTCAATCGAAGATAATTAAAAGTTCTCTCAATTAAGTCAGTCGTCAGTTTATCAGTTCTAGTCTAATCTAAAAATTGTATACAAATTTTGCTGAAAAATTTCCGCAAAGGCTATTTATACTATGCCTGAAAGTATGCAACTCGAAAAAGGGATAACAGACTTGTGTCTGTTAAGTTTAAAGAATAACGTATGTTAAGGCATTTCTTTCACCTCATTTCATTCATGATCATTTTCTGCATTCTGAAAAACCGAAGGACTAGAAACATTTAATAATAAAAAACTATCACTTCTACGTATATATTGTATGTAAAATGTACCCAGGTCGTGATAATTGTGTACATTGAAGGATGGAGGAAAAGACTTTTTTCCTACAGTCAATGCTATGTCCCTTCAGGACTCAAAACGCGAAAATATTTCAAAGGTCATATTTTTCATTTTCCTGTTACAAGGGGGAGATCAATGAAATCAAATACAAGGCACTTTGCAATAAACTAATCTTGGGTACCCTGCATATCTTCACACACATGATCACGTATACTTTACGTACATTTTCGACTACAGTAAAATATATTTGCACAAACATCACCTTATACCTATATGTCTCCAATGAAAATACGACAAAACTAAAAAAGTTTAGATTAAAATGGAACCACTTCAGTAGCCAATTCGATTGACAAATTAATGGGGCGTGATTTGGCTTGAAAATAATCTTCGGGTCGGGCCAACTGGTACGCGTTTACCTTATCGGTTATTGCTCCAGTTGTGAAATAAGCAAAACCTCAAATTTGGTGTTACAATGTTAGGCGATCGTTTAGCCCTAGTGAGGGGAAAAATGTAGATTCGATTCATCAGAATGTTAGTTTTATCTTCTGCGGTGGGTGAATGAACCCGATTCCAATTCTCTCACTCTCTCGAATAGAAAATTTGGATGACTGTTTGGGAGTACGATCAAGATAAAAGCTCGTGAAGAGCTTGTGAGAATATGGCTAACGGAATTCGCTGCACAACAAGTCAATGCAGTGGCGAATAATTCCGATTAGAAATTACGAAATGGCGGGCGATATCAGTTAAGAGGCCCTCGTATTAGTATAAATATCAACAGCATCGGAACAAATGTCACACTTGGCCATGGCTTTGGGAAAATTGTGTTGTCTAACGCTCTGTTGTTTGCTTTTGCAATTTGCCGGATTGGGAGCTGGTTCCTATTCCGCAGGTGAATTGCTCACCTGGATGCAGCAGAGCAATTTGGGCTATCAGGTGCTACAGCAGGCCCTTATCGACGATCATTTAGATACGGATGACATGGAAGCCATGTGTGTGACGCAAGTACGCGATCTTCTACAGGCAGTGGAGTCCAAAAATCTATACTCCCTTAGAGGTGAGTTAACTGATTGAGTTTAAATTGAGCCGTTCAGCTAAAATTTTCTAGTAGTTCTGGATTCGTGGGGAAAATTTCCACAGGGATTGCTTTATGGCCATTTCATGGATATGGGAAACTACGATTCTTGTCTCAGTCTCGAAAATGGCAGCAGTAAATACTGTCTGGCCAATATTCAGTTCGAAAGCTTACAGGCCAATTCAATAGTTGGTCTAACCCTAAGTATTGGCACTTGTATGCCATCCACGTGCAGTGCGGAACAGCTTAATCGCTGGTTAACCAACTATCTGAATGCTCTTTTCGCCGACAATTCTGTGACGGACGGAACTCTGGTACAGGAAGGCAACTGTGCCTTGGCCCAAAATGATCCCATGACCGGACTCGATTGGTTTGCAGTGTAAGTGAGAGTCTTTTAACTCTTGTTTTACTTGGCCTAATCCAATGCACTCATCTTGCAGTTGTCTATTCGCCATTTTGGGTGGATTAGTTCTCCTGGCTACCGTTTTAGATTATGCCAAAGGTAAATATAGTTTAATTTAATAGTATTTGATTGTTAGTCAATTAACCGTCGGTAAAGTCTCTAGCAAGCCTCTGATGTGCTTTTCATTGCGTCAGAATGTCCCTCAACTGGTTAGGACATCGACAACAAGTTCTCCGCACGTTATTCCCTGTTTAAATGGTATTCGTTGTCTTACCATAATTTGGATAATCTACGGTCATGGCTACATGTACCTACTTTTGTCGCCCAGTGTAAATGCTCTTGAAGTTTCTGCCTGGGCTGAAACGCCCTTCTCCATGATATTGCAGAGCGGTACCATTTCGGTAGATACATTCTTTCTCCTCAGTGGAATGCTTTTGGTAATGTCCACTTTGAGACACTTGGAGCGGTAAGTCCCTAAAACTTTCCTGTTTCTCATTTTGATTTTACGTTTCTTTTGTTCAGCAATTCCGGTAGCCTTAATATCCCTTTGATGTATCTCCACCGTATTGTTCGACTTACGCCCGTTTTAGCCGTGGCTGTGCTCTTCTTTATGACTCTGTTTGTGCGCCTGGACAGTGGGCCACTTTGGCAACAGTTCACCAGTCAATCTCAACTCTGCAGCGAGACGTGGTGGGCCACTCTTCTCTATGTTCAGAACTATGCGGCAGCTGGAAGAATGGTAAGTTAATAGGTTATTTAATGAGAACCAAATAGAACTCTTTTTCTATTTGTAGTGCCTGGGACACTCTTGGTATTTGGCTGTGGATATGCAATTGTATATCCTTTCTCCAATTTTTCTAATTTCCCTCTATAAATGGGGCAAGAAAACGGTCGTTGCCATCGTTGTGCTCATTGTATTGCTCATGGGTTGTGTCTTTAGTATTGTGATGTTGAATGATCTGCAGGTTTTCAATCGCGATGGGTAAGTAGCTTGGATCAGTCACATATCTTTACTTAATGTCCTCTATCTTGTAGAAATCTTGGAGAAGACAGTCCTGAGATGCGTCTCATTTACTATACAACGAATGCCCGGGCTAATCCTTGGTTCATCGGTCTCCTTTTTGGCTATTTTCTACACTGCAATCGCAATCGCCGGCGTCTTCCCAGATGGTTTACTCTCCTTCTCTGGCTGATCTCTTTCGCTCTTCTGGCCACAGTCATCTTTGCCATGTATCCCTATACACAAGAGGGATCAGAGATTATCACACCCTTGGCTGGAGCCTTTTATTTGTGCTTTAGCCGAATTGCCTGGTCCCTAGCCCTGTGCTGGCTTATATGGACTTGTCACACTGGCCAAGCCGGGATCATTAATTCTCTGCTTAGTTGGTCCTTCTGGGAACCTCTTTCTCGGATCTCCTACTGTCTTTACATCTGGCATCTGATAGTGGAAACTGTACATACGGCTCGCATAAAGACAAGCGTTCATTTCTCCAACTACGATGCAGTAAGTTATATATATAGATAATCGAACGCAATGGATCATAATGGTCTTTCTCTTACAGATTCTAAACTTTTGGTCGCACTTTGGCGTCACTCTGATTGTATCCGTAGTAATGTATTTATGTATTGAAGTTCCTTTGGTTAAGCTGGAGACGTATTTGCTTAGCCACCGAAAAAAGGAGACTCCAAGGCCTCAATCCGTACGCGAAGCCGTTGCCCCAATTGGCGTTTCACAACAGAATCTTGTGGATGCCTAATTCACGAGAAAACTGAAAATTAATAAATTATTGACATGCTTTATACAAAATGTAATCTTAATTAACAATTTTAACGGGTTTTCAAGGCTTTCTCAATAGTCGATCACTCCCCTAAATCATTTCATTATAGACAAAGAAGTTTATTTCAATTGTCTTAAGTTTTACTAGCAAAATTAAAGACTTTGAAGTGATTTTCATATCCCAAAAACTGTGAAACTTATTAATAACTTTGTTACTTTCGACGCCATTGCCCTAAAATTTAATAATTATCAGCTTAATGAAGCTAAATGACTGCGCCAAATTACTTCGAGATCGGATGACTACATTATAGGTATATACGATTCCACATTCCTCCAGCCTAAGATTGTAGGTAATTCATTGGCGGACATTAGTCTTTTTACATAAAACATTTTCCCACTTTGAGCATCAACATCTATAGTAAAACATTTGCTGAGACTTGGAATGCCATAACATATAAACATATATATTTATTTATACTATTGCTTAGTGATTATTGCTTCGATCATGTCGTATTTGATTAAATCCTCTACCACATCGGTCATACGGCGCTTGAATATGGGCAAAGTACGTTCATTAAGCATATCAAACTCCTCAACCAACTCTCGACACTTGGGTGCATCGTTTGATGAAGTGTTCAAATCCTGTATGGCCTCAGACACTTCGTCTATATCGACAATTTCATTGGCTTTGGATATGAAAAAGGGCATGGCAAAGGCAGCCATTATTAGTCCATATACACCAAAGCCATGTAGTTGTTGTTTAAAAATTTGGCGAGGATAGATTTCATCTATTTGTAGATTCAAGCTAGCCAAGTTTTGGTCTAGAGCATTGTAATAGGTATCCAGAAAACCTTGGAAGTGTGCATCTCGTAATGGTTTCTCGGTGCAAGTGAAAAGGTAATAAACAAGATCGAGAATTGGTGGGGCATAACGCGACATTTGGAAATCAATGAGGATGGCATCAATTGGTAAACCGCTTTTTCGCTGTGGAGCATAGTAATTATGAAATAGTTCCAACTTAAGTTTGTAAGGGAAACACTTACCTCGTGCTTATACAGAATATTATTGTTCCAAAAATCACCGTGGCAAATGACAGAGTAAGGTTTCTGTTTATTCCCAGCCACACAGTGTAGAGCGAGTTCCTTAAATCTCTTCTCGCAGTGATCAAGGACTTCCATCATAAGCTTTGTTTTGTGGTCAGGAATCTCTCCCTGAAGCAATTGGCGCGTGCGTCGCAGTTGAACTTTGCCAAACTCAATGGTAACTGTCTCCATGTCTGGGGTAAATAGATTATCCTTCAACTGGGCCACTAGTTCGGCAAACTTATCGGGTTGTATGTTCTGTAGTGCAAAGGACTTTGAATGCAAATCAGCCAGAGCCTTAAGCGTACAGGTTACCACTTCATAAGTGGGCAGAGAACTTCGTGCATTCGGCACATAATCCCTTGAAGTAAGATCCTCAAAAACTAGAAACTCCTTAGGGGCCTCTAGTCCATGTGCTATCAATTTAGGCACCAATCCAAAGCAATTCTGATCTTTTAGAATCTCGATATAGGCCGGAAATACACTTTGGTACATGAAAACCTCTCGCTTATAGTAGTCAACGACATGCATATGTGCCCGCCTAGCTACATTTTGTGGGGCAATCTTCACTACAATCGGTTGGGCATCCTTTAACGTTGGCCAACTAACGCGCACCACTTGGCCGTACGAATTCTCACCCACTCCCGATATTGCTTTAATAGCCAGTGGCTGATCATGACGCTGATAAAGTGCCAATAGGACAGCTGTAACAACGGAGGGTAACTCACTACTTTCGCTCATAGCTGAAACAACGACTGCGATTCAATAATTGAACTGACCCAACTGCAAGTAGTGTTTTGGCTTTTATTCTACACATTTGTGTAACCAAGAAAAAGCTCCAATAATAGTTATCTGCAGCTAAATTGTTGCATAAGAGCGCCAACTATGACTACACGATGGGGGAAGTCCCCATGAAGTCCCGATATTAAAACCTTACCACTGTCGAGGGATTTATCCTTTTTACGTAACGACTATTTTGACCGGAAACTATAATTAATAAGTTGCACAAACTAAAATACATTTTGATTTCACAATTGACTTTCAAAACCAAAAGTCATTTATTTATCATCGAATAATTGAGCTAACGACATCAGCCACTACCACTTTCGAGTAAAGAATACTGCTATTTGTATGGGTCAATGCACTGCTACTCGTCGATCAAGGCCATTTGAATGCAAACTTCTAATGTTGTTAGAAACGACGAATTTTCGCTTGAGCTTTTACGATTAGTTTTCTAGCATATCGTATCGGGCAATGAACTTGGCGTGTGCAAAACTGTCGTTGGGTAAAGCTTACTATTGCGAACACTAACGATCTGTTCCGATTAGGCCAAGTGCAGGGCCAAATGGTTTGATATACATAGTACATATTTTTCAATAGTGACGGAATAGTGCAGATAAGATCGGATGTTTGAATTTTTAGATACCCTTTGCAACTAGTACAAACTTTGTATTGAATTAGAATTCATAGAGTTTATATAATACCGCAATTCGTTCAAAAACTGATGAATTTTAGAAAAACTATTCTTGGTTTTAAAAGTGTTGGGGCTTGTAAAACTTATTTTACAAGAATTATACAGGATTTTTTAGGATGAATTTAAACTGTGTAAGCTTATCCAAATTCCGAGATGGACAAAATGCTAACACAAACTTTAAGAAATTCTTCATGTTTTTTTTATTAAACGGATTTTATTGATATAGTTTTCGATTGGTTGAGATGCTTAATTTGCATTTTTCGCACCTTTTAAGATTTCATTCCGGTTGTATATTTCATTCATTATGCAAGTTTATTTATCCAGAGTAAATTTTTTTTCTTTTGAATGTGCCCGCCCTGCCAAAGTGAGCACTTCGGCTGAGCCTTAGGACTTCCGACTCACTTTTTACTCAGACCTTAGCACTTTTTACCGCATTTGACTATCGATAGTATTTTTTGTAGTATTTTCGTGCTGTCTGGGCGAATATTCAGTATGGCAGAGCGAATCGGCCGTTGGCGGGGCGAATTGGCGCGCAAGTTGCATCGATAACATTTTCGATATATTCGCCATCTGGCCAGTGCTGCCAATTTTGCTATTTTTCCACTAGATCTAGTGGGTTGCAACAAGATCGGGATAAATTGTGAAATAGCGGCTAGCGGAAATTATAGCTATTTTTCAAGAAAAACAAACTTAACTTTATATTTTTAAACATTTAGTAACTTCGTGTATTTTTATAATCTTTGATGCCACATTTTCATACGAATAGTATTTTTTCATTTGAATGGCAAAAAAACATCGATAAGCGAAACGAATATTCAGTCTTATCGTTTTCTGTGAAGTTTACTAAATGTTTCCCAATTTTGAAACCGCGAGCAAAAGTTGAAAATGCGAAAAATTTACAATCAAAAAACGCGTGGTAAAGACCCTGCATTTAAAAATTGGCTGACTTTAAATGCAGCTGATGCGGGCAAATGTTATTGCAAATACTGACATTAGTCAAATGAATATTGTCAAAACGAAGCAAAGAAATAGGTAAGGCTAATACAACTTTGAACTTCATTTTACATATAAGGAAAAGCTTCTTTTTTTTTGGCTACGAAGAAATATTTCTAGCTATTTCTAGCTTTTTTCAAAGGCTGATTAAGCGTTTTGATGCAACAAAATGTTGGCAGCACTGTTTGCGAGTCTCCCCCGTATACTCGATTGTTGTTTTTGTTTTCGTGGTAAGCGGTCTTCTTCTTGAATATAAAGAGCGTGTTTTTGTTAGTAAAAATAATAGGAAAAAATTTGTGTTGCGGAGTGCGCTTTTGAAAGTTTTATTTTCCGAATCATAGTCATTCTTTCATATGCGTGATTAAGTGATTTGTTAATATTTATACAATTCGCAAATACGGATACTCATACAAGCACGCATTCGCGCACCCACACACACACAGTGACATACTCAAATACGCATACACAGAACAACAACAGAAGAAGAACGACAACGAAGAGGAAAAAAGAAGCAAAAGCAGGAGAAAGAGAGGCAAAGGCTACGGTATTATATGAAATTTATTTATTTAATATTTTGTTGCAATTGCGATTGCGAAATTGTGTAAGAATAAAGGACAAACAGGCGCGCTTGCTCTTGTAACGCCCACGCGGCATGAACCCAAATACAAAGGCGGTGTGGGCGTGGGCGATTTGAGGCTTGTTCGGGGCGAAGAACATAATAGAAACGAAACGGAACGGTATATTCAGCTAAATTTAGCAAAAGAGGAAGAAGGACAATGCGCGCGTCCTTGATAAATCGATGTGCAAAGAGGAAACGAAATAGAAATAAAAAGAATAACAAATACACAAGTGGGTAGACAGTGAAACTTGGCCAATATGTGATTTTCAAGTGATAACAAGTTGCGAAATACGCTAAGGATCCTTCCTACATACATATTTAATAAAGGACAGAACAGTTCCGTTAATCTTATCGCCACAATCCGCCATTTACTGTATTAAGATATTGTATAATAACGGGATTTTACATTTTTTACCCCTCGCTTTGACCAAGTTTCTGCTATCTTCATTTTACCCTCGTAAAGAGATTAAATCAAAGTGAGATTAATTGAAATTCCGGTAAATTTTTCATTACTTACAGAGAAATGTATTATTCGGATTTCCATATACATATGTACATATATATCATTTTTGTAAATCAAAGTAGATGTTGAGGTAAAAGTTAGTTAAAATACAATCACATTTATTCAACACAAGGGGTATTACTGTTCGTTCGGTGTCATAACGGGAACAGTGGCCTGTGTAGGCGGCTTTAGTGTGTGGGCTTCACCTGGACAACTCGTGTCCCTATTGGCATTCCAAGTCGGCAAGAAGGCAGAGAGTTCAAGTTCAGGCTTATTGATTTTCTTTGCCTCTGCCCGTCTTTACAATATAATCCCACTCATCATTTTACTTTTTTTGTTTGGTTCGCTTTGTTCCAATCATTTTAGCTGCATACACACACACCCACAAGGAGAAGAAACTTCCACCCGCTCAGCATACACAAAAGGATGTTCAGTAGAAATGGGCGGATTCCTGGATAAGCCGAACACTGCTAAACACAATGATCAGGGTGAGGGGAATAAACTGCTCTTTGGCGTCAGCTCAATGCAGGGCTGGCGCTGTGATATGGAGGACGCCTATTATGCCCGAGCCGGCCTAGGCAATGCTCTGGATGATTGGAGCTTCTTTGCCGTGTTCGATGGCCACGCCGGCTGTAAAGTATCCGAGCATTGCGCCAACCATCTATTGGATAGCATTGTAAGCACCGAGGAGTTTAAGAGCGGTGACCATGTGAAGGGCATTCGCACTGGCTTCCTGAGCATCGATCAGGTGATGCGTGATCTGCCCGAGTTTTCACAGGAGGCGGAGAAATGCGGCGGCACCACAGCTGTTTGCGCCTTCGTGAGCTCCACGCAGGTGTATATAGCCAATTGTGGAGACTCTCGAGCTGTGCTTTGTCGCCAAGGAGTGCCGGTGTTTGCCACCCAAGACCACAAGCCGATTTTGCCAGAGGAAAAGGAACGGATTCACAATGCTGGCGGCAGTGTAATGATCAAGCGGGTGAATGGCACTTTGGCCGTGTCGCGTGCCCTGGGTGATTATGACTTCAAGAATGTGAAGGAAAAGGGCCAATGTGAGCAGCTGGTCTCGCCGGAGCCGGAAATCTTTTGCCAAAGCCGTCAGGATACCGATGAGTTCTTGGTGCTCGCATGCGATGGCATCTGGGATGTGATGAGCAATGAGGATGTGTGCAGCTTTATTCATTCGCGTCTGCGGGTGACAAGCGATTTGGTGAATATAGCCAATCAGGTTGTGGACACTTGTTTGCACAAGGTAAGTCAATTTGAGATTACACCCAAACAGCGTTCTAATTATGTTCACCTCTCTATATGATCTCACTCTCTCACTAACAGGGCAGCCGTGATAATATGAGCATCATTATAATTGCCTTTCCTGGAGCACCTAAGCCAACCGAAGAGGCGATAGAGGCTGAACATCGGTTGGAGAAACAAATCGAAAAGATTGCAAGAGGTTGTCTAAGTCGTCTACTTTGCTTATAACTAATCGTAAAACTGTTTCGATTTATGGCGTGTAGTAGTGTCTGTGTCGTCCCTCTATACTTTCTGTCTCTTCCCTCTCCTGTCTTATACAAGTTCAGCCGAAGATGATGAACTGGGCCAATTCGAAATTTATATACACATACGACATATATCCTTCGTTAAACGAAATACCAAAAGATACCAAATTGTTGAATTTTTAGATTAGTTCCTTCACATTGAAACGCAAATTAATTTGCTACACCGAATCTAGTTCCTTCCAAGTAGATAACAAAAACAACAACCATTGCCATTTGCCAATGCCAACGCCAACTCGTGTATAATTTACCAATATATGTACATGTTAATGTATATACCAACATATATCCTATCACTAATTCATAGTAAAATAAACTAATAGCGTATTAGTTAGTCATATCTGTGTGCGATTGTGAGTGCGTGAATGTGTGTGAGTGAATGTTAGTATCAGAGAGTGAATTTGCTAGTTACAGTATTATCTATGCGTGTGGTGCGCTATACTGCCAACTGCCAAAATCGTTACCCCAGCAGTCCATTTAGCCATTTAGTATTAACAATTATCAAGTAGTTAAATGTAACCCACACCCCTACCCTAGCCCCCCTCAAATCCCCAATCCGCAAACGCCGCCATGCCTAACTATAATTTTTAGAACATAAACAATAATTGCAAATCAATCAAAAACCAAAAGAAAGAAAAGCAAAGAACAAATAATGCAGGAAAATTGAATAAGAAAAACTTGGAATTGATGTTATTAGGCATAGTATTTGTCATCCAAAATGCAATACATTAGTAAATACGAATACATATATGTATATATATATTTTTCGTAGCTAGAGACAAAAAGAAACAAAAACAAAAAATGCAAATATGCAGAGTGAGGCAAACAAAAAAAATTGATGAGTCAAACGAGAGTTAGATGACAGCTCAAGTATTAATTAATAATGTATATACAGCAATTACTATTACTACTACTACTACTACTACTATTATAGGAGAAGCCAGAAGAGCCCACAGTATTCATAACACCAAAGTGAATTTCTAGGACAGAATACTTTAATCCAAATGAAATTTGTAAATGATTTACAAATATACACACACATAAATACTTTGCCATATATTGTCCAGACAAATTACTTAGCCTAGGATAATTTTGAATGTTAGGCCTTAAAGTATATATATGTATAAATATATATATACAGTGTATATACATACCAACGTATAGGATTAACAAAAATATAAAATTGTAAACCTTATGCTCACCAATTGTTATGCTTGTTGTCAGCAGCAAATGTTTTACAAACTGTCTGTAACAAGAACAAATTAAATCAAATGAAGTTAATAATCAAAACGAAATGACACATGAAATAAAATCTTGGATCGTTTAGAATGAATTTAAATATTTTGTACCTAAAACGTACGTACGTAGAGCAATCTCAATCATACCAAATGTGTAAAGCAGCAACATTACCTTATATATACTTACATATATACATATGTGTATGTATATACATACATACTATATAGTCTCGTTCTCTTTTACACAACCTCAGATCCAAACACACATACACACAAACAAACAACAATACATGCAAACGAATGTTTATAGTAATTAATTACCAAAATGATTTTCCTTGCCATGTCTACAAAACGAAAAAGCAAAATATATATATATACATATATATGTATAATCAAAAATGAAACTTTAAAGTGTTTGTGTTTGCTCGATAACAGTCAATCCTCAGTTCATTCACACACACACACACACATGTAGAGAAAAACTTATATATAGTTTTTGTTTGTTTTCTCCATTTTTAATTTAGCTGCTTGCCATACATGCAAAACATCTCTCAAAGTACAATATAGTTTTGTTTAAACATTTCAACTGACTGATCACCTCATTATTCGTTGGTTTTTTTTTCTTCATTTCTGTTTCGTTTTTCTTTCTTTGAATTAAATAATTGATATTCTTTTCTCTTTAAGAGCCAGCTCTTAACCAAATGCCTAATCAATTATTTCAAAGTCAATGAATATACTACATACACATATTTAGCTATGCGCGTTATTCCCGCAAGTTTTTCCAAAATCGCTGTTCATATATACATATATATTTAGCAAAAAAAAAAAAAAGATTTAAAGCAATGAATATGGGCGTGTCAATGAGAATGAGAACAAGAAACAGAAAGCAATACAAAAATTTTAAGATGAGTGAGCATAAGGTACGTCTATAAATTTTGTAGTTTGTAAATTTCAATTCAAATACGTTTTTTTACCAATTTGCCATTTTGTTTAGTTGTTTGGTTTGTGTTTTATCGTTTCCTATCATTGGATAGGTTTTTCTTAATTGTTTTTTGGTTTTTCCTTATCTTTGTGTTTTTTTTGGTTTGCCGACCGTTCGTTCACCTTTCACCCACCACCCCCAAAGCCCAAAATAAAAAAAGAGAAATGAAACCAAGCCACACACACACTTAGACGTGAAAAATTAACATTAATCGCATGCCTATAAAGTCAATATATATATATAAATCTGTAATCTATTCGGAAAAGCACTTTTCGAATGTTTATTACCACGATTTTTATTAACCTTTTTATCCATGATCAAGACAAGTTTAAAGAAAACATAAAATAAATACAAAAAATTGTCCCTTTGATCAATTTTTTGTTACAATTATTTAAAAAACGTCCGAAAAGTAGTCCAACCTGGTAAAATCTATATAAAAACGTTTAATGAAACTGAGTTTTCATTGATTTTTCCCTTTATAGTTGCGAATTCTAATCAAATGAAACACTTTGGGCTAAAGGGAGCTCTCCTCTGATATGAACATATACTTGAACCGTCCGGCATTATAACTAATTTATGCTTATCTCAAACTTCTCGATGTTTTTTACGACTGTTCTCATTATGAAGAACTAAACTAGCTAAAATTAAGCTTGCTATGGCAACACGTTTTGCATTTTAATTTAAAATTTTATATAATATACTGTACACACATTATGCATTTTGATTTTGATGTAGCTTGTATTTGAATATCTATTTAAATATGACAAACTATATTTGCTGTATATAAATTCTCGTATAACTATTTCAATAAGTCTAAAACTAAGCCCTTACCATTTAATGCAGCATTCTCTATATAGTGTATCTTTCTATATTTATTGCAGATGAGATTGAACTCAATAAATTGACCGATTATGTGGAGTTATTGAAGTGTCTACAAAGCAAAAGCGACATTGAGGGTCTTCCACCAGGCGGCGGATTGCAGTCCAAGTGAGTGGAAACTTAAATCACATTTATTTTGAGTTATTAAACAAACGTGTATCCTTTTTGTTTACAGATATCATGTTATCGAGCGCACATTTAAGCAAGAGTTCCCGGATCGACCATGTGAAGTACGAAATCTATTTTATAATCTTTAAACTTCTATTGCCGACTGCATTTGCTGAGCTTTTGCGCTTTTAATGCCTAACACAATTTCGTTATCGCTTGCATATAGCACAAGTTATCATTTCTTATATAATTTCGAATATTATTATTTTTTGTTTTATTTGCCTTTTTTTTTATTATTATTTTTGAAGAATTGCTTTAAGTACGATTTTGATTTTGTAGCTTACAATAATAACAACTTGATTGCTTATGGTAAATTCGACCAAGGGAAGAGGTATATTTGCTACCCAAAATGAATTTCTGATTCCCCTTTCCAATGATAACATTATTCCATCACATTGAATATTTGTCCAAATACATCCTCCATACACACAAACACAGATACATACATATATGCATACATACATTTAAACAAACACACTGACAGTCTGATAAATTTATTGTTTCACCTCATTTTTTTTAGTCCCTTTCAAACTAATAATTGTAACTACAAATTGTCTTTTTTACTTATTCTCTTTCTTTTATTTCTAGCTGTATGCATATGATGATATATGAATTATGTAATGCTAAATATAATAATCATTTCCCCTCCAAAAAAACAAAAACAAAACAAAATCAAAAAACAAAAATCAAGAAAAAAAAGAAAGAACAACAACCAATCAACCAAACCAGAGAACAAACAAGAAAAACTTGCAAAAAAGAAAAGAAATACCGAAATAATGAAACCTTTAAGCTTAATTATATTCTTTAAATGTAAGGCGAACATTATTTTTGTTGCTTGAGTGTCGTTTCATTTGACTAATGTAAGAATTGTAGAATCCAAATAGCAATCCAAACTGCATGTTAACCCATTTCCGTTACAGTGACCGTGTCCCCTGCATGTTCCACCTTCCATCCACCCTCCACCACAATCAATCATATCTGCTCCTCAAAACCTCTGTCTATCTCTGCCTGCCTGCCTGCCTGCCTGTTTGCTGTTCTGTTCTGTCTATTAAACATTTCTGTTCTTTTGCCATTCTGTTTATTAATAAATGTGATCTTTATTATTCTTGCAGAGTCCAACGCATTAAATATGCAAAAGAAAAACAAACTTTTAAACAAAATCCAACCAACAACAAACAGAAATTAAAATGAAAAACAAAAACGTTAAATGCCACAAAAAACAACAACACAAACAAGAAAGAAAAAAAACACACCAAACCGTTTTCTACTTTGATAAATATGAAAGAAAAACCTACCTACTACTAATGATAATAATAATAAGCATTACGATACATCTATAGTATATATATATACATATAGGTATATGGCCAGTCCTAAAACACCCAACAACAACGACAACAATAACACGCGCACACCCACACACACACACACATAAAGAAACAATATACACTACACTGTAAACGTAATATATAAAAGAGAATGATATATATAACTATAGAAATGAGCGTACCTAAGCCTAACTCAGAGTATTGAAACATAAATGAAAACTCAGAGCGTGGCTCCAAGCACACAAACACACACAGAACACCTTCCAAAATGTAAATGCAATGCCACACACACACTGGCATTTTGTCGGTGCGTTTGTGTGTTAATGCATGCATTTTTCTAATGTAGAACCGCATAATCCCCCCTCTTAAACAACTTCAACTTCTGTGTGCTCTATCGTCGTCTACTGTCGTCCTGTTCCGTTCCGTCACTTCTTCCGTCACTCATCAAATCAAATATATAGCAACAATCATTATTATCAACCGTTTACTTCTGTGCCCGCCTCCTGTGAGCCTCCAGTTAGTCGTAAAATGAAAAATGAAATGAAAGAAAACCAAGCGAGAACCAATCGCTGAAATTTTGTGTACAAGAATCGTTCTTTTTTTTTTTTTAAGAAAAACCTTTATTTCAAACTATGTATTAATACGGATTTCGAGACAATGCAGATTTTTTGTAAGTTGTAAAATGTTTGTTACTGAAGAAGAATCATTTTTTGTTCATTTTTTTATATATGTATATGAAATGATGATATCGCGAGTCTAAGGCGAAACTTAATAATGTAAAGTATAAATGTTAAAAACAAAAAGAAACAAAAGAGAAAAGAAACTAAAACCAAACTAGTAAACATGAGAAAGCAAAAATAAAGTGAAACCTGTAACTATCTTTATGAAACAGCAAAAAAACAAAAGAGAAACCCCTAAACCTTAAAGAGTAAGCAAAAACAAACAAAGAAAAGTCTACAATAATTTCCGATTAAACGAAACGATTAAACAAAATGGAAAAACTATTATTTTATAAGCCCAAAACCAAGAGCAAGATCATAAGCAAAAGCCCACTTGCTCTCGAGTTTGTAGTAAATGTTGATAAACAAAACAAAACAAAAACAAAAACAAAGAAAAAAAACAAGAAAAGAAAACGAAAAGAAAATTACAACCCTCCAACCATTTGCTATTTATTCCTCATTCAGTTGGACGGTATACCAATCATATCATCTCCAGAATCGACATGTATTATCCTTTGAGGCCGTCAATATGGCATCACCCGAATAGCTATATGCACAGCTAAAAACCTCCGCCTCGTGCCCGGCCAGCACCTGAGAGCAATGTCCCGATTCGGTTAGCCACAAACGAGCCGTATTATCAGCAGAGGCAGTTAACAGCATAGATCCACTTGGACTGAAGCAAACTTTAGACACCTCATCACTGTGCCCGGCCATCAGGGAGAGCATCTCCAGCTGCTCCTGCTCGGTTGTTCGATCTAGATTCCAAACGCGTGCCGTGCAGTCGCTGCTACAGGTGGCCATCAGCTTACCAGTCGCATCGAAGCTTACATCTAACACTTCGTCGCTGTGCTTAGAGACCAGATGTAGCTCTTGATCTAAGCGCCTTATATCCCAAATGCGAGCCGTATGATCCAAGGATCCGGTGGCAATTAGTGTGCCACTAAAGTTCCACACACAATTGGATAGTTCTGCGCTATGGCCCCGCAATTGATGACAAAGACTGCGAGACGAGAACGTGGCTTATGATTTTTATATATGTAGTTTTTAGAATTCTCTGGCTCACCTTTTGTTTCGCATATCCCAAATGGCCGCTGTGTGGTCGAATGAACCTGTCAGCAGCAATTGTCCATCTCGATTGTAACGAGCTGCTATCACCTCGGCACCATGATGAGCCAGCTGCTGCAATTCCTGGGCTGTTTCCACATCGTAAACTCTGGCGGTGCTGTCCATGCCCGCTGTGGCAATGTTTTGGCCATGTAGTGGATGAAATTCCGCTGCCACTAGCTCGGCTGTGTGGCCAAACAATGTGCAGAGACACTGTCCGCTCTTGGCGGACCAAACTTTGGCCGTGCAATCAAACGATGCTGTCACGATCTTGTCGCTAAAGCAAGCCCTTTTAAATAATTCTCAACGTATTTCTGGTTACTTACCAGCGTGGAGCGTTAAAGCCAACAGAGAAAACCACATTGTCGTGGCCGGTGAGTATATGTTCCACCTCAGCCGAATTGGTGTTGATCACATGGCAGGTGCGGTCATAGCTGCCGGTCAAGCAACGCTCTCCGGTGCGATCAAAGCAGACATTGGTAAGTGGCAGGATATGTGAATTGTGGCATTTGTGCAGATAGAACTTTTTCTTGACGGGTTCGCGTAGCTTCAATTGCAGCTTTCCCAGGGCCTGTTTCAATGCGCTGACTGTGTTTTGTGAGCTGCTGACATTGGCATGGACTGGCGGGATGTGCGACGAAGGACCACTACTTGTCCCATTTAAATCCAACTCGGCGTCTGTTTCAGCTTCTTTCAAGGATTGGAAAAGTATGCTGTCGGCCAAAGCATCTAAATTTGTTCTACTCCATGATGAAAGATGATCAAAATGTCTGCAGAATCGAATTTATACCTATTTTATACTCACTTTCCATCCAAATCCAAGAGATCAAAGTGACGCAGACGTTCGGAGCCATTGGACTGGCGATAGTTTATTGCCAAACCTGAAGATATAGCAAGAAATCGTTTTTATAAGCCCTTTTTATGAGTTGAAATTTCTCACCTGGTGGATAATAACGCAAAAATATTTTATTGGCACTCATCGTGCTGTGAATGTTGTTCTAGTACTACCAACTGTTAAATTCCTTTACATAGTTTTTCATATCCTTGGTTACCGTTAGGTTTGCTGACCTGCTTTAATTTGTTTTCCATTGCTTTGTTGACAATTTTGACAGCTAGTTGAACTAAAACTTTAGTTTGATCGATTTACCTTGGCTTTGGTTTTGCATGCAAGAGGTCTGGGTCGTGGTTAAGCAGAAACTTTGAGTTCCACAAGAGAGAGTATTGAAAAATCAAAGTAGGCAACTAAAAGTTTATGTATATTAATTGAAGAGAGACAAACTAGAAATCAGTTACTACTGCAAGTAATAAATAGTTGTATAAATAAACTACAACTAGTAGATAAATTTTAGAAAATTGCGGGTCCTTAATATTCTATTTTGAAACTGAACTTGAAGCTTTGCAAAAGCTTTTCGCCATAAACAAGGACATTTTCTTTACTAAAAACATGTAAAAGCTTTGCTATAAAAACAGTTTATGGGCAAGAGAAATCAAAAACATTTTGAAAAGTTATTTCAAAATTAAAAAAGTAATTTTTCTAATTATGCATTTCCATATTTTTGAATTCTTTGCCGATTAATAAGGCCGCTAAGCAAATTCTTCTCGATTTCGAACAAAAACGCGTTGTTAATTTCATTATTTTGTATAAGAGAGAGTATATATTTAGTTTGATAGTAGAAAATCATAATAAAACAATGAGGAAATGTTCTAAGAATACTTTTGATAACAGTATTAACCAAATTTGATAGCAGGCTTATCTGTCAAATAGCACTTGTAGTTTTCAAGATTTGTGTATGCGGACAATGTTGCTAATCAAAAATATATAGGTACAAATGTACATATTAAGAATCTTTGTTCTAATTTTATTACATCTATGATGCAAACTTGTTTTTTATAATTTAAGAAAAAGTCAAATCAGCTTTTTCATTGCTTACCACAATCCTCTTTGTTTTTATTTTATTGATAAGGTGAACTGTGTAAGGAGCAGGCTTAACATTTGACACCTTGACAAATTCCTAAGGGAAAGCCCACTTGGGCTTTCTGAATGGCCTTAAGCGACCACTAAAATGTTTTTCTAGCCATAAAACCTAATTAACTTGTTTAAGTCAATTGGCATTTTGGGAAGCCAAATTATTTGGCCTCCCAAATAGAGTGAGCAATTTTCTCTCGACACCTGCTAACATTTTTAATAGATTTAACATATGTCGTTGGCAGATACGCATGTGCATATATATAGTATATCCCTATACCCAGACATACATATGTGGGAATGTATAGTTGTGTGTGTGTCTATATATGTATGTATAAAGGCAATTAGATTGTCTTACCTTGGCTTGTACCTCGTTTCGACATTTTCACTAATTTAATTTGTTTCGGTAATCACAGCGACGTGGGAGCTGTGGGAATATCGTATGACAGTCGGACAGATAAGGGCAAAAGAATGTCCATTAGGCTAATGCAAGAAAACCACACAAAAAGGAGACCACACAGCCATAGACAGGAGGAAGCGTGGGACTCAGAGAGAGGGGGAGAGAATGAGGACCAAGAGACACACAAAATGACCATAGCCAATAATGATAAGTAATGATTAGATATTATCACAGCCAATTTTGTTGTGACGAATGAAACAGCAAGCAGGGGGAACAATGGTCCAAGTGAAAATGAACACAAGACGAAAAGTACGTGAAAAGTTGGAAAACTAAGTGGGCGAACGGTGAGTGAACTGGAGCAGGCGGCGGAGTACTTTGTGTTAATAATAAGAAACATTTCATTGAATTCCCATTGAATGGGGACCGTCTAAAATGATGAGCCTGGACCGTCAAAGAGACACAAGCCTGGTTTGGCCAAGTGAAAAGCTCATCAAGAGGACAAAAATGGACATGGCCAGTGCAAGCCAATAACAAAAGCAACAGCTGACGCCTCCCATTCGCCCCCCATAAATAAATGCGTCACTTTTACTTTGCTTATGTCACATTCATTCCGCAACAATTGGCAATATTTTCATGTCTTTATCTTCCTGTTCTCGATGTCTAGTAATTCGGCTATATGTATATGCCAGATGCCAATGTCGTTGCGACGGATGCGGATGCCTTAAGAAAATCAAAGCTCCATAAATGAGAGAAGCTATGCGAGAATGAAAATGAAATCAATTTAAAATCGTATAAAACGCTTTCATAAAAACAAAACAAAAAGCAAAAACGAGAAAAAAAAGGTAAGAAAATCGAAACCATGAGAAAAACTGAAAAGGCAGGCAAAACAGCATCAAGCGGATTTGAATTTATGCTCAATAAATTTTCTGTTGATTTCCGTTTCCGGGAGTAGTCCGCTTCATTTTCGGGGGGAGCTCTCTCTTTCTCTGATGATGAGAGAGATGAGCGCGTGGATGAGCCATGAAAATGCGGCGTTGCATAAATTATACATACACATACACACACTTAAACTCACACACACACACACACACACACACACACTCAAACTCACATACGTTACCTTTAAGAAAACAAAAAAAAAAAGGAACAAAAATTATTATTGCCGCATTTTATGCGTGTTTGTTCGACAGTTTGTGGGTGGCCCCCCTTCCACCTCCTCCTGGGCTTCCCTTCGTTTAGAGGTTCCCTGGTTGCTTCTAGTCCGAAACACGTTGGTTAAGCAAATTATGCTTAAATGGCATAAAGTTTACCAGACCTCACTGGAGCAGGGTGTGTGGTGGTGGTGTGGCCCGAAGGGGACAGCAGGTCCTGACAGTGAGCGATATATAAACAGATTTTCGGTTTGTGTTTGACAGAGCGACATAAAATTCGATTTTGGTTTCCTTGCTTTTCTTTTTTCTCCTTTTTTTTTGGTGCTTTACTTTTTACATACCCTGCGGTTGTTGATAAAAGTTTTTTTGTTCCCTCCTTTGGGCATGTTATGAAGCAGTTTGCAACTAAACAGGTTGCTGGTTTTGGATACTGTAATTGGTGATGCTTCATCGAATAGATTGCAGGATAGGTTTAGCTAAAACTACAATGACCACGAGATTTACTTGTTCTTTCCATTTGGAGAAACATTCACAAGAAAACTCATAATCAGTAAAAAGAAATTAGACAAAAAAATGTAATTTATAGACATAATGTGACTTTATTTGTTATAATTTAAGGACCCAGTTTGTCCTTCAAACTCTGTCTATGTTATAATTAGAAATAAAAACTAACAACTCAAGTGAAAGATACAAAGTCCTCAACTATTTGGATTTTCTCCATTTTTTTATACTAATTTAAACTACTTTTAATGATGCTTCACTGAAAATTAAATATGTTATTTCCTATTAAACACATAATGTTCCAATTTGACGTATTTCTCACTAAATTTTACAAATATCTTGACGATGAAATTGATATGTCTCTTGGTCTTGCTTATGAAATAATTAACATTTAATTAAGGCCCTTGCATTTCCAAATTCGATTAATCATGTTTTGCTAATTGGAACCAATTAAAAACTTCTGTGAACATCGAATTACATATGTAAGCATATGTATTTTAGTTATTGAGTATCCTCTACGGCTTGAATTTGAAATCCCCTATTCCAAGAATGAATGCAGTATTGAATTCGACTTAATGTAAGCACATGAAATTCAGCTATAGAATTCATACTCACAATTTAATTATGAGAACAGGAAAAAAACATGAGTTTATCTTATATACATATGTATATATCTATAGGAAAAAGGTTTTGCCAAAAAACCTGAGTTTGTCAGAGAAAAAGCACCTTCAAGTCTCCATTGCCCTCCCCTTTGCATGAGTTATGCCACAGTTTTTGGGTTTACTCATTGAAAAGTTTATGACTTTGATAAATTAAATTGGGCATGGCCGGCATGGCATACACACATACATACACATATATATATATAGAAGCAAACCTCAGGCTCCACTTCATCATAACCTTTCAAGCCGACTTCTTAGCCCATCTTTCAAACCCACAGCAGCTTTTGGTATGAATATATCAAAATCCTGGCAGAAAAAGTTTATAACCCAAAGTTGTGCAGCAGAAGCAACAGCAGTGAAACCTTAAAAATCGTTTATGGTCAATTGAAATGCAGACGCATCGAAATGTTATAAAATTTAATAATGGCGCACTGAGGCTTTGCCATGCCCCATCTCGACCCCTCAAACCCCGCCCCTCATCCCATCCTTTTGGATTTTCAGTTCAGTTGTTGTGTGGGTTTTGGTTTAGTTGGGTTTTGGGTTTGGGTTTGGGGCAGAGATCGGCAGCATTGTGTGTGGTTTTAGCGGCCACATCAAGTATACGCACCATAAATCAGAGTCGGGGCTTAACTCTCGAGTTTTTGCCCTTAGATTTACCCAATGACGTATTAAACGCATTAAACTCGCACTTAAATGTTGCCAACACGGCCGTTCGTCATAACGGTAAGTGGTGCTTAAAATGAATTATGCATTGCCGGTGTTTCGTTAATACATACATACAAACATATATATAAAATCATATACGGGCATATACAAATATCACTCCTTCCCTTCCTCTCTCTCTCTTAAACGCTGTCTTTGTCTCTCTCTCTCTCTCTGTCTCCTCTATGTGAGTAGTTACATGGGTTGATTGCTCATTGGCTGGTCAAACCAGCTCTGATTCATGACGAGATGAATGGCATGTTAATTTGTGCGCATTATTTTTGCCATTTATCTTTGAGACATTTGTTTCCCATAAAGTTACACACATATACATATATCCTGAACATATATCCCGTAGCTATGGCGCCACTGGCTACTGTCTCCATTTACTTTCTCGCTTGCTTCCATTTTATACACACACAATTCATATCGTTTCAAGGTCCTTTTGAAACTTCAATTTAATTGTCACATTCTCACCACAATAGCATTCCGATAAAATGTCGAATTTTATGGCCTAAACTGAATACTCATAATACATCCTGCAATTGGCATAATCAATTTCAATTGGAAATTCGATTTACTGCACTCTATTTCTGCATGCAGGTAAGTTGTTTTAATTATGTTTTCCAATAAATTGAGTGCCAAACTAATCTCTATACTGTCAAATTGGAAACACTGAATACACTTTTCTAAAATGAATTCTATCAATGTAACTTGATTTAAACTCTTACCCCACTCACCTACCCACCCACCCACCACTCACATCCAAATACAATAGAATGCACGGCGGGTAGATGAAATTTATGCAAAAATCCCAGTTAGGAGGGGGTTGAGGTCGGGGCGAGAATGATAAACCAAAACCGCTTCACTGCACATGAGTGGATTATGTGAAAATGGAATGGGTCCTTCAACTATTTTATGAGTTTATTGTCAAATGAATTTATCAAGTAAATTTATTTAAAACTAAAAAAAAATATGCATAAATTGTTATGTTATGCTTTGAACTATGTATTTGTTATTGTTGACAAAGTGGTTAAACAAACAGAAGAATACAATATACATAATTGAATCTGTCCTCCTAAAGGACTTTCTTTTTTTTTTGAGTTTAATTGCATAAAAAAAAATAAAGATTTATTGCATTAGCTTAACTATAAAAGCAATTTCCTCTCAGTTACTCAGCTCCTTACTGAAGGATAATGGCTGTAAGGGCATTTAAGATTCTATTAATCACAATGAAATGATTTCCATGTTTTTACAAAGTGTCACTAATTGTCGCAGCATGAGAAGCCTGCGGCATAGTTTATTTAGTAGGCGTAATATTTGCGTGTTTTGCTTGTTGGCTTCATCACTGTGGCTAAAAGAGTAAAATTCTGGCCGCAATTGAAACGAAATCAACAAATTAAATGGCATAAATTATGCAATATTGCCACAATTCATTACAACTGAGCTGATGATACACAGTTGCCCGCTGTTCGTTGCCGCTTTTGGGGGCGCATAAACCATTTCTAATGATTTATTTGACTTTTGTTCGAGTGTCGAAAATTGTTAACATTCCGGGCAACCCAAAGTGCAAACTCGTGCAGGGAAAATATGAATTTAATTAACATTAATTGGCAGCATATTTTGCTTTTGCACCTGCGACTCAAGCGTCGTGAAGGCGTAGGGCAAAAATAACTGGAATGGAAATGGTTGAGTTAATTGCATATTACGTATACGACATGCTGCTGCCGCCATGGTCAACTAAATAAGAGCTTTGTGGCAAAAAAGGATTTAACTTTTTCTTTTTGTTATTATTGTGGTTGGTTTTTGCCTTAGAAAAGTTTTTTTTTTTTGTAACACTTGTGTTTATGGTCAAAGTTGTTGAAGAAAACTTCTTGAGACTGCTCAAATGAAATTCAAGTTTTGGCAACAAATTCGATTCACTGCAGCTTACACTTTCTCTCTCCCTTTCTAGTTTTCTTTATTTTTTTGTTTTATCACTTTGCCTGTCATCTAAGAGGTATGTAGCTACTTGAAGCTGCATTGCAGTGTAAGTCAATCAAAATTTATTACACATACGCATCGTTGTTCCAACACGCTGAGAATCCTTTGAGGAGGGAGATGGGAATGTGAACAAAACCAAAAGTTTTGGTTGTTCATTTTCAATTCGTTTAATGGGTCACTTGGGTGTGCAGGGCCAAAAGTTTGCACGAGCTGGCAAACAAGCCATAAAAGTAAATAGCCAACGTCGATGACGAGCACAAGGATGATGTGGCAGCCCACAAAAAGCGCACGCAACCGCACACCTGCACATTTTGTATGCGGTTTACTAACCTCGTCCACGCCCATTTACTCACATTACATAGTAATATACACACATCTACAGATATACGTGTATGTATATATATATATGTATACTTATACGTGTACAATCAAGACAATTTAGACATTGTTGGCTTTCGTGCAAAATGATATTTGCTAGAGATAATCGGTATAATCCGCTGATGATATCTCAAAGCCAGCAGCTGCCTCGTCGTCGTCTCTTTTTTAGCTTACTTTCAAGTCAGCCTCTGGCGCTTCTATAATAAGCTTAGCTCCTTGCCACCGGCTTGTTTGAGTGGGTGTATGTATGTGTGTGCCTCTGCGTGTGTGTGTGTGTTTGTTTAGCAATCTCGCGTTTACCTTTTATACATTCTGGCTTGCCTTTTGGGGCGCATGCAACACCTAACTAAACACGCAGTGCCCTGAGGAAAACCTACATCGCCTTTAACATTTTTACTTTCTCTCCCTCTCTCTTTCTCGCTGGATATTGTAGTTGATACAGTAACTGCGATTTCAAAAAGAAAAAACAACAAACAAAAAAACCAGAAAGGGAAGAAAATAAAATAAATAAAACGCTTTTGGTTGGAGTTTTTTATTGGTTAATGTGCTGCTTGGGTAAGCATATTGGCTTTAACTGAGATGTATGCGCGATAACACCTGTTTTATATTCCACTTGATGTACGGGAGGAAAATTGTATTAATTTATTTCTCAACTCAATAGATATACTGAAAATATATTCCCATATATGGACTGAAAAGTATATGAACTTATATTTTACAGTGATTCTTAACTTATTTAAATTAGTTTAAGAAGGGTTAACTTCTTATTGCCAATGAATTGAGAACTAAACGAGAGAACAAACATTAAGCGAAATTAAATTCCAAAGAAAATAAATTAATAAAGAAAAACAAAAAAAACCAGAGGGCCGGGGCTAACTTCGACCGCGTCAAAGTTTGTATACCCTTGCAACTTTTTTGGTAACTCTTTCCTTACCTATAGCCATCAAAATAGAAAAACGTTTTATCTAAAAAGGCTAATCTTTGCGAAAGAACGGCCTACAATCTTAGCATAGGAAATAACGAAGATATTGATCAAAGTCACTGTTTTCCACCGATCGTTCTTATGGGAGCTATATGATATAGTTACCCGATCTTGATCAAATTCGGCACAGTCATTAACAGATATATTAAACTAACAAATGTTTAATTTGAAAGCAATTGCGTCAAAAGTAACGAAGTTATTGACAAAAGTCACTGTTTTCGAAAGATCGTTCCTATGGGAGCTATATGATATAGTCACCCGATCTTGATCATATTTGGCACAGTCGTTTATATGTGTAATTAATTCACCAATATGAAATTTCATGACAATAGCTCAGAAAATAACAAAGTTATTGAGAAAAGTCACTGTTCGTGACTTTGCCATTTGTATGGGAGCTATATGATATAGTGATCCGATCCGGCTGAATCCGAGATATACAACGCCTGCAGTATATACAAGCCTACATGCAAAATTTCAGCTCTGTAGCTCTTACGGTCTAGGAGGAGTTTGCGTTGATCCAGACGGACGGACGGACGGACGGACGGACGGACGGACGGACGGACGGACGGACGGACATGGCGATTTGAACTCGTCTCGTCGCTGATCAAGAATATATATACTTTATATGGTCGGAAATGCTTCCTTCTATGCGTTGCACACTTCTGACCAAAATTAATATACCCTTTTTGCAAGGGTATAAAAACTGATCAAAACTTTTCTTATATATGAGAATTTTAAAGTTTTAAATGGCTTGTAATAGTTTCTATCGTTGCCTGCCAAGTCAACAAATCAACTAATTTCTTTTGTTTAAATAGCTTCAAATCTTATTCACTTACTCTCTTAATATTTTCTATTATATTATCCAATAAAGAATTTTATTTATCTACTTAAATTTCATTTCCATTATTTCTTATTTTTAATTAAAATCAATAAATTACACTAAACAGCAACCACATGAAGAGTTTCAATAGTTAAACCTAATTAACTAATTAGTCGTTTTTTAGTTTCGTATGAAAAATCATAAGTTTAGCAATTGCTTTGAGAGTAAAAATTCAATGACTTTTGTATGATTATTCCCGTTTTTGGTCCTATCATTTCTTTTTACTGATGCTCTTTCGTTTCACGGTCCACTGTGGATTACAGACTTAATGCGTTTGTTTGCCTCCATTGGATGCCAGTCAACTAATCCGCAAAGAGTCTTGTTCTATGAAAAATTCATTCCATATTATTAACGCATTCAAAGCACCTCATTAAACCGAACCGCGACTATTGCTGTGATTTGTCCATTTTATTTTCTCTACTAAACGTTTATAAATGTGTTTCATTCGTTTTGCAATTTAGATGGAATCGTAATCTTCTTTGAGTTTAAAAGAAATCGACATATATAAATTTCAAACATTCGCGTGCAACGGGCGTGGACCAGAAACATTTTCACTTTGGTGCTTTTTAATCACTTCAAATTGGTATGAATGGGTCTATTTGTTAGAGTCAACTTTGAACTCCATTCCGTTGGGAAAAAGGAACCAAGATATCAAAAGTATATACATGTTTGACAATATTAAACGATTTTTTAATTAAAAATGTCCTCTCTTATTTTGTAAATTTTAAGTTCAACGCACTTTAAAGCGATATTTTATGTAACTTATTTATTCTCATTTTACAAATACGTTTATTTGCCTTTTAATTTAGTAAGAATTGAATTGAATGCTTATATATTTTGCCCTAGGGTATTCAGAATGTCTTCTACATTACGGTTGATAAATGGTTCTTATCGTTGCTGTTCTCTTTTTTTTTTGAGGGAGAAAGAGAATTTATTGCGTATCATCAAACAGCGGCATAACAAGGTGCCTGCCGCCACAGGGCGCCACCTGGCGATGGTAAAGCGAAACTCGTTCATGTTGCTGTTGGTACGTTAATTGAAATTCGTGGATCCCAGGTGAGGCATTCATCCATCGTGTGTACATACATACATATGCCCATATATATGGAGTTCAATTCATGCACATTCTATGTACATGTTTCGTGTCTGTCTCAATGGCCGTGTCCTGTGAGCTTGTTCTGTCCGCTTTAATGTGTGTGTGTGTGTTTGGCTTTTACCGTGTGCCTTCTGCCTTATGCCCTGTGCCTTCGCCTGCTATTGGCATTGGCAGCAACGTGTTGAATTACATAATTTAAACTTTTTGCTGCTGCATAATCCCGGGCAGAGATTGCAGTTGCTGCAACAAGTGGCATACACATGGTGCATGGACGGTCCATGGATGATGTTGATGATGGTTGGGTGGTTGCTTTTTATTAGATCAGTCCCTGTTGTGGCACCGGCAGGACAAACTTTCTCTAACACGAAACTTCCTTGTGGCACCGCATGCCAAAAGCTAAAGTTGAAAATTAAATTCCTTCGGTAAGCGCATCCATGGAACACACAAACAAACACTCCACACGTAGAGTGCTCTAGTAGGAGACATGTCAGCAGGAATTGCATCCGACCTAGGAGTTGAATTTTGAAATAGGACGCTCTGTCTAACCCTTGCGGCTCTTGAGTCTCATCAATATCAGAACCCCGGGACTGAGTTGGAGGCCAAGACGCATACATAATATGCAAATGTAATCAGTGCCTACATTTTATGTTTTATTTTTCGATGCAAGAATCAGCGATTCTGGGCGTGTAAGTGTGTGTGTGCTTCAGTTTTATGCATGTTTTATGTTCACAGCAACTTTGTAAGCAAGGACCTCTCACACGATATCCTGGATAAGCGAGCCAACGAGACGGCCATAAAAAAAATATGTACATACGTGGTGACTGCTGCTGCTGCCACTGGACAGGCCAATTTCAGAGCTATTGGCCAAGAAGCGTGGCAAGAAGAAACGTTAAGTGCACATCTATATGTACAATAGCAACAGCAATACCAATAAGTTGAGCAAAATACAACAACAGCTGTAAGCATGCAAATTGGCTTAGTACCTACAACTAGTAAAAACCAACATTGTTTGACCCCATATCCTAACAAAGAAGTTCAGTGAGAAAAACACAAGAAAATTGCATTTTCTTATAGAGAAAATTCAGTTCTGAATGTTAGCTAAGCTTATTTCTATATAATTAATAGCCTCCCCAAAAAAAAAAGTCGTAAGTATTTAATGGATTTCTCTAATTGACATCTTTCTTGTGTCTATTGTTGTCATTGGGTTACAGTTTTAGCCTGTCAATTTTCAGCTGAATTCTAATAGAATGGGCCAAAAAACTAACGCTAACTTCCTGTGCGTTTGAATAAAATTGTAAATAAGTTTTCCCAGGGACTTGCAAGTGCAGATGTGACGAGCGGAAATCAGTTAAGCAACTCCCTTAGGGCCATAGATGGAATTTTACGTTTTTCATTTGGCATGCAAAATTGTTTTCTTTTTTCCCTGACATATATACACATACACACACACATACATACACACAAATGGATACCCAGGACACGCAGAAAGCAACTCTTTCATATTTATGTGCTGCGGTTGAAACGAAAAACATCAGAATATGAAACTAGCCTGAACATGGACGTAGCCAAGATTTTGTTAAATATTTTCAAATCTTAACTTAACCAAAAAGCTGGCTAGTAAAAGTATTGTATTTACCTTTCTCTCACCACTTTGCCACAATTTTAACCGCATTTTAGTAGTGTGCATAAAACTATCTCCAAATAACTACGTTCTACTTTTACATAGTCATAGACTTGCCATGACGTGTCTAAACTGGAAAAATAACTAGTGAAAACCTGATGGCTACTACTATATCCACATTTATCTATCTATGTGTACGTCATGTCTAAGCACCGCCTGGCATTGTTCCCAGTTTCCATCATTGGCAATTCGCGTAGTCAGTATTTTTGATTTTCTTTTTCTCTTTTTTTGTTTTTTTTTTGAGTGTTTTTGTCTGTTTTCAGTTTTCGCGGCTGCTGTTTTGTGGCTGGCAGCGTCAGTCGATTTTAATCAATTCAAAACGAAACACAGAAATAGCTCCAGATGGAGCATATGCAGCTGTCATTTTTTTCCTTTGCTTGTTCTGTCTAACCAGTAAACGTTTTCGGTTTGTTTTTTTGCACTTTTTGCATATCAGAAGAGGAACTGTAGCCATTAAAAGAGTCTTACCTTTCATGATATCCCCATTTGCTTGAACGAGGCCAGAGCTCTTAAAAGAAGAATCAAGAATGCTGGAAAAGACAGCTTAAATATTAAATACTCACTAAATGGTATATAAAGAGAAAATTCAGTCAATATCAGCAAAGGAACGAAATAGTTTACTTCAGGTAAAAGGACCAATTACTTTAAATCTGGACAAGCTCTCCATTTTTTAGTAAAAGTATAGAGAATAGAAGTGGAACATAGTCTTAAAGTTCGGTATGGATAGTTCCCCGTTTTTTGTGTCAGACAGGGCCACAATAACAACCACTTAAAATAGATATTACTTTTCTTTATGCTATCTAAGACAATTGTTCATTTATTTAGTACAACTCTGATACTAACTTTAACCAAAAGAGTCAAAAGTTTTAATAAAGAATTCAAACAAATCGATGTTTGGCAGCCCTGCTAACAGAAATATTTGTAAAAGGGGAGTACTCGCTTTTTTTTGATTGAATGCTTGAATTTAATTGGAACTGCATGGCCTGTTGAATTGGCATACAAACTGAATGCATAAATATTATTGAATGTAAGACTCACCTCACACATATTGGGGGGGGACGCGTTGTATATAGACTGTCAGCCACCTGACATAGCCAATTTTCATCGAAAGCCAACGAGCATTGACTTTTTAACGAATTGCAGTGAGTTGGCGAAGGTTTTCTTTCTTTTATTTGTTGCTGCGCTAAAATTTGTAAAATCAAATTTTGATGATAGAAAAAATAAGCCAGACGTCTCATCTTCACACTAATTGCCATGGCAGCTCGTTAGGTCGAAAACGAGCCAAGGGCGAATAGGGCTAATAATGTGGGGGCTAATGTTAATGCCATTGGCCGCAGGTTTTTCTATTTTTTTTTTTTTGCCCTATTTTCGCTTTTTTTTTCTTTGGTTTTGTTTTCTGTTTGTTAGGTTGCCCAAGCCCTCAGATAAACAACACGAAAAAAATATTAAATGAACCGCAAAATTGTGCAAAGAAGAAACTTGGTGAAACAAGGTGGAGGGGAGGAAAGTGAATGGAAGTATCCTTATGCTATGTTGTGTCTGCAAGTGAAGGGAGCGTTCAAACTGTTTGAGCAAGATGAAAAGCTAAAAATAAATTGGCATACTTGCATTTATGTCGATGATCTCCTTGGACCTTGGACTTTGCCAAAGAAGTTAACATATCAGCCGAAGGACCTAAAGACCAACCACATAACCATTTGCACAAATTCATAAATTTTTAAAGCCTTAAGGTTTTTCGTAAGACAATCCAAGCATTAAGAGACAATTTCTCTTCGTTTGCTCTTTTTTTTTTGCTAGTAATTTGCCGCCTGCTTTGGCCCACAAGCAGTAGCTATTTTCAATTGCCAGCTTTTTTTATTATGCTTTACCAAGCGCGTCCAGCCGCAATGTTACAGTCTTTGTCTGTATTATCCACTCCCCTTCTATATGGCCATGTCCTTTGGCCCATGGCCGTTTGGTTTTGCCTTTGCCATTGCCTTTGACTAAATGTTGAAGTAAAGTTAGCATAGCGTTGGAACGGAAAAAAGCATTGCCTACTTATGGGCTGTGCAATTGCCTGACATAAATTGGCATGCAAAAGAAGGGCCGCTATATAAACAAGAAATAAAACAGATGACAAACAACTTGATCATACGGAATTTGATATGCCCTTGAACGTTATTGATTTTAGTATATATGTATTACCTACTGATTAAGAGGACGATAAGACCAAGTTATTTCAAACTTGGCTACTTTATTTCAACAAGAAATCTGTTTATTGAAAAGCTAAGACCGTTCCCATCAACCTTACCATCAAGTGGTGTTGGAATTCATTAACATTTAATGTCGAAAATTACGAAATTCGGAATAACTCAAGTGAGAAAGCGCATATACTTAATGTTAGAGAAAAAAGCAAGACATTGGCACGCACAGCCAGGCAATAAGTACATAGTTTTGTGCTCATTTTCGGAGACATTCTCTTGCTCTGTGTCAATGTAACCGCCAGCGGCATTTCAATCGTTCGTTCGTTCATTCGTTCGTTCGTTGCTTCTTTCCTTCATTCATCCAATCATCAGAGTTGTCCTTTGCCTTTGCCCCCCTCCTTACAGCCACTTTACCCAATCGACGCAATTTGTATTATGCGCCTCAGCGCCTTTGCACTTAATGCCTTATTTGTATTTAATCGCGGCTTCCGTTTCAGTGGCCCTCGCTTGGGCGAAGCCTCTTCGATTACCTCTACTGCTTCGATTTCTTTCGTTTGCTTTCCGTTGTTGTTCACTGGTAGATGGCAGGAGACAGCAAAATGACACAATTTTCTAGTTCTTTTGCTTCTGTTGATTGCTCTGTGACATTCATCAGTTTGATTTGTTTTTTTGCTCTCCAACTTGAAGTTGTTTGCGGCATTTGATTGAGGCCAATGAAGCTTGCAATGCTTCGACCAGTGCTGCGAAAAGTATTCCATCTCGCTTCCCATCAACCTTTCCTTTATTTCTGTTTGTTGTCTGAAAATTGTGCAAAAAAAAATGCAGTACACGTAAAATTTTGAAAGTTTATTACCACAAAACATTGACAGTTGACAGCCCGCAAGAACTTTGAACTCGGATTTGTCATTTGTTGGACAGTACAAAGTTTTTACATTAGTCATATGGTATTTATATTTACTTATGTATATATACATATCCATATATATATATATATATAGAGACATTTACTGTGCCTCATCGTATGGAAATTAAAGGCAGACAAAGGAAGAGTAAAAATGGTCTGGGCAGGAATGCCGAGTAGAGGAAATACAATACAAAGAACCAGCAGACTTGCCAAAGCCGCCTTGCGGTATGCAATAAAAAGCAAATGTAACGCAAAATGTTATTACGCATACGCCATGTGTAACTGTGAGTGTTTGTGTGTGTTTGCGAATGTGTGCGTGCTGCCGTAGCCGACATGTTTGTCTTTAAAGGTTTGTCCAACCACCCCGCACCCCCAATTCCCCCATTTCCCGACCATGATGTCTTTTTATTTTACTTTGGCTTTGAGGTCTCTGCCAGTCGGCGCCCTGAGCTTTTAAAATGCCATTGTTTGCAGCTGCGCTTCGCTAACCCGAACCCCAGTGACCTCACTAGGCTGCTCTTGTTCTCTGCTCTTGCTCTGCTGCCCTTTGGTACAGTTAAGCTTAAGAATGTTTTCCACCATTTTTTTTGTTGTTGTTTTTCGTACTGGTTTTTTTTTTTTACTGCACTTTAAGATGACTTCATTGTGGGTTTTACTGAAAATTTATGTAATCGGGCCGAAGAATATTTTTGGTTCAATCATTTTATTAGTTTGGCATTTAACTAGAATCTCTAGACATATGCTACACCAGTTTTGATTGATGCTGCTCGGCCCAGCAGCAGATGCAGGATGTGGCCAAGGATTTCAATAAAGTTTTATGCCTGTGAACAGCAGCATTTCAACAATTCAAACTGCGGTAGGTAAGGGTAAAGACTATCACAAAATGTTGGACAAAAAGTTGCAGAATAATAAATCACCGATGACTAGAACGACGACAGCGTTTCTGTTTCTCGGTCTGTTTGTATTTCCGTCCACCCGGTCCGCCCGGTCTGTCTGCCTCTTCGTTTGTCCGACTGTTGAACCTGAACCTGTTTCAGTCTGTGCGGCACGTGGGTCTCTATAAAAAAAAGAACGAAAACAAAAAAACACCTAGACAGGCCAGACAAACAACTAAATACTCTTGACATATAAAAGGGAATTGAAGAAAACGTGTATAACAGAAATGTCAGGTGGAATATGAAGTCTTATATACTTATTATGATGAATGATGCATTAAAGGAATCCTCTAGCCATTATAGTGTGAGTGTTATGGATTACTAGCCAACTTGATGAAAGTTTCTAACAATTCTGAACTAAAGTCCATAAAGCCAATTAGCTTTGAACATGAGACAAAAGTAACACTAACTTAATAACAGGTGAAAGTTAGTATTCTATGATATTTTTACATAAAAGAGTATTAGTTATTCTCTAATATTGTTTGTATATTATTAGTTTTGTTACGCTTAGGGCTTATTTTTGTTCTGGGTGCGAAGAGTCCTTATGTAAGAATTGAGATACACATAGACCCTTCCAACTGCTCTTACCATTCTGTGTGGTGGCTTTCCCTTACCTTCATTCTCGAGCACAGACACTTGGCATTAACACCATAAATTTTGGGGCCTAAACTATGCCTGGCATTTCACTTTGAGCATCAAGTTTGCTTGTGTTTTTTTTCTCGTCCCTGTTTCGTTTGTTTTGTCGCTTTTGCTTTTATTTTTTGGTTTGGTTTGGTTTTGTTATGTTGCTGCCTTTTTGGACGGGACAAAAGTGAAACGAAAGGCTGGCCCGAAGGCAAACTAAAAGTGTTTTTAGCTTGAAGCAGTTGAAAGTGCTTCGGTCTTGGCCTGCCGCATTTACACACAGAACTATAGGAAGGGCAACAAAGTTGCAGCCGCAGCAGATTTCAAGTTTTTATCTGAATCTGACAATGAGATGAAGTTGACTTTCGTTACTTAGTCGTAGTTACACAGATGAAGCCACAGACATTTTTAGCTAAAGTGGCTTAGTTTTTGAGGCTGCTTTTAATTTATATAGCCACACAGAAAGAGACAAGAACAAAATAAAAAGGATAACACCCAGAAATATACAAGTCACTTAGGCACACTTACACCCATAAATTCTTGGACTTAATCAGCAAGTGGTTATTGCTTATACACAACAACCGAATGTGCGACAATGTGGCATATGCTTAATTTTTATACATTTTCACCAGGCTATCAAATACCAAATGCAAACTAATTTCATTGCCACACACAAACCGCCAGTTAGGATAACCCTTGGGATCAAAAAGGAAAACATCTCATATAACAATGAGAACAGAAGAATATAATTTTTCATTGAGCTGATGCGAATATAATCTCCGGCCAACACGTGGCAAACAAGACAGAAAGGGGTGCTAAAGGGGCGGTGTCCCTTAAAGGACAATACTGACACGGAACAGACTGAGGGCCCCTCATGCGCTCGGTTGGCTGCCCAACACAATGGAAACATGAAAACCTTTAGAATGTAATGGCGTAGGAAGCGCATTGTCAGCCCCATTAATGTTGATTATACACTAATGTAGTAGGGTGGCGACAGGCGAGCCCTGTCGGTGCTACGGGATGGTCAACTACCAAATAACTAACTAACTGAACGGGGACCATAATGCAATTTAGCGACACTTAGCCGCGGCTTTAAGTGCGGCATCGAAAAGTTTTGCCCACATACACAAAACTGCAAAAAAAGGAAAAAAACGAACTCAAAAAAATATCCTTAACTTTTAATTTGCATTCGAGTAGCGTTCGGTTGGCAATACGCTAAGGAAGGCGGCTCCCTGGCAGGTAGCAGGTCTACGGTCTACGGTCTCCAGGGATAATTATAATGCCATTAGCATGTTTAGTCCACAATCAGATTTGGTTCCAGCCCCTTCCCTGCCAACCACTCTCCCCCCATTTGATCAACACTTAAATTGGCTGCGGCCGTGCTGCTAATCCTGGCGAGTTTTCCATTTCTCCATTCAGGTCCTCTTCCAGTCCATTCGCATGCAAATTCTAATAGAAAGTTAAATGTTTATTTACGCAAAGGGGCAACCCAGGGGCGACAGTCAAGTGGCTGGGCGTGGCGCCCAACTAGTTTGTCGCGCTTTGCATATTGCAAATGGCCATCCGCATCCTTTAAAGCAATTTCAACTTTCAATTCGAGGACAGTGCAGGGTTTTTTTTTCTTTCTATTTTTGTGTGCTCGTTGTGTGCTTGTTCGCTCGCTCGATGGCTTGAATCCTTAAAGCGGATTGCATTAGTGTTGCTTCTAGACAAAGTGTAAAGGAAGCAAAAGGGTGAAGTAGGGACAAGCTAAATCTGGAATGCCGTTCTAATTTAAGTGGCACACAAGGTACGAGGACAGGAAGTGGGAATGGAAATGGAAATGCTAACAGGATGAGTTCAAGCATTTTTACAGCACTTACTACATACAAATCTGACATGAGTCAAGTGGATGTGCATGCGAAATACATTTCAAAATGTTGTTGAATTTTTCATCGTATTAAAGGAGTAAGCTAAGCAAATTGTTTGAGCCAGTAATAAAATTACTTACCAATATCTTCATTTATTTTACAAAAAATTCTAAAATTCTTCTACTTACATTATATTTTTAAATACGTTTCAAGTATTCTGTATAGGAAAAGATCTCCTAGACTTTCTATTGCATACTTTAGAGTGCCAATTTGACTGATTTTGCATGCCTAGAACCGCTACTAATCTTCAAAAGTTTTCTTAATTTTATTCTCTCTGTCAACACACCAAAATCTAAAGTCAGCCCGTGTAAACAAATAATGGATTTCAAGTAAAATGTTTTAGTACCTCGACTTATTTAAGTGCAGTAAAGCCATTTGTATAAATTTGCAATTGTGCATGTCTTAAATTATATTTTAAGAGTTTGACTCTCGGCATTTCTTTTTAATTTAATGGCAATTTCGGCCAAGTGCAACTAAGTTTTCAGCTTGCATTTTACTTTTTTTCAAACTTGAAGTCGACTGGTGCCAGGAATCGCTGCAGCGACCTTTGTCTGAACTTCAAGGATTTTTATTTATTCAAGTGAGCGAGCCAAGAATAAATGGAGTTCGGTATGGGCATGGGTATGGGAGCAGAGAAAGGAAAAGACCAACTTATTTTGGTGTGCCAACCAACGCACTGAAATCTTCCACTCGATTTGCACTCGAACAACGTTTGCCAAAACTGCCTGTGCCCTGGCATACCTGGCCTAGGCACCCTTGCTTAGTTTCCACATCCCTGGCTGGAATGGTGTTTGCCATAACGCATCACTAAACGGCCTGCAACGAAAATAAATTCGAGCAACTAGCGAAGGTGAACTTCGTTGGCGTGCCTTTATACGGCGAAGAGTCTCACATCTATGGCACTTGGTTTAAAATTAGCATGTGACGCCAAACTGTTGATTCAACTTCAACTGAGAGGTTTTTTTTTTGTGTGCTCAGCCAGAGCCAGAGAGAAGAAGGAGGAGGAGCCCCCAGTGGAGTCTATAACGAGCGACCTTATCATTTTAGCATTTTCCAACAAAAGCCAGCCTTGCCGCGTACCTAACCTAACCTGGCCTGGCCTGGCGTGGCCTGGCATGGCATGGCCTCATCTTCGTTGCTGTTAGTCTGTCTGTGCCTGGAGTACATGGATTCATTCAACTTTGCACTAATGTCACATGCTTTGATTACAGTAGCGTGAAATTTTATTGATTGGCCAACGCTAACATCACATGAATGATGGAGACGCCGCCCTGGCAGCCAGTCAGTTTTCCATACAATGGCGGCAGGACGATCAACGAACGGTGTCTCTCGATGAGCAAGTAGAAAGCAATATTGATGACAGCACCGACGAAAAGTAGAAAAAACTGCACAAGAAGCACAAGAACCGAACTTACGATACACTACAAGTAGACATTTTATCTCAGTGTGGATATTAGATTTCCTATCACAAGAATAGAGAAATGAAACTGCTAACTTCTTCGTCTTACAATTTTTGCCAATCTTGGGATTTGAATGCGTTGCTAATCTTACAAAATGTCACTAACACAATCCGCAAAGTTTCCATACCCAGGCAACTGACTCTTTGCCGTGGTAAATGTCCAAGCGTTCAATTTCACTTACAATGTCCTTCACACTGAATGCATATGTATATGTATGTGTGTGGGTGTGGGTGTGTGTGTGTGTGTGGGGGGGTGTGTATGCGAGACCATATTAACTGTGGCTGGCGGTGCTCCCCTTGTTGTTGTAGTTGTATGTAGTTTTATCTTTAGCCCACTTGACAGCTCGAGATTTCACTTTTTCTCATGCTCCTCTTTGGAGCATCCTCTGCTGATTGCTTACAATCTCTTCGCTAGTTCCACGTTGATGCTCCTTATATCTGATATCAGCTTTTTTACACCAAAAACCAAAATCCCTTACAGAGTATAAAGGCAAAGGGAACGCGCTAAAAATTGAATTGAAATTGCTTCAGCTTCAATGGCAGGCAAACGACAGGCAATCTGTTGAGTCCTTCTCGGATTCTGATTGAATAAAGACGAAGCAGAGCAAAAGCGCGAAATATATACGAATGGTTGGCTGGATGGCTGCCTGCCTAGAGATTCAATCGCATCTTGGCTGAATGCAGCCTCAAGATACGGATAAGTGTGATATAATGATAATTTGTTTAACGACATGGCGGCTCCATGGATATAATATGTCATTTATGTATGTATGTGTGTCTGATTAACAGACATAAAATATACGTTTAAACCTGGCCAACTTTAAGCAAAAGCTGTTAAGGGCTTGTCGGTGGATTGCTTCGAAACTATGTATTTAATGGCAAAAACTATATCACTTATCACCCAAATCAATGGATAACACAATTGGAAGCAACTTAATTCGTTAGAATAAACGATTTCTAGTCCCCTATTACTAGTTTTCTAGAACTAGTCCATAAATAACCGTGGTACACTCAATTTATTAGCACATGGGTGGTAAAATTGAATCAGAAAGACCAAAATATTGAATCAGTGTGTACATATTTATGGTGTGATTAGGGCAATTACGATAAAAACGCAGCAAATATTCCTGATATGCGGGGCCCGATAGAACTTCCCAATAGAACACAAACTGAGCTATCTACATAGGGGAGGACTGGCTACAAAATACTGTGTAAGTACACTAAATATTGAAAACATCGATATTAAGTCTTTTGTAATTCTAATTTTCGAATTTTTTTCAAAGGAATAGGTTTTTTTTCAAATTAATATCTTGATGCCAAATGCATCTAACCCTTTGGAAATTTTGGGGAAATGGAATAATATAGAGAGAGGTATAATAATATGACTTATTGTTAGATATAATCCTTTCTTAAGTGCATACAAGAACAACACACTTATTTTTTTTAAACCTTTTAAAAATCCTTTTTGCTGTGAACGAAATAAATTTATAATTTTTAAAAAATATTTAAACTGTTATACGGTTAGCTCCACCTTTAGTCTTATATACCTTCCTCCTCCTTTTGTAGAGGGTGTAACGGGAAAGATAAAGAAAGCATATGTATGTATGTACATACATATGTATATCTGTGTGTTTATATGTACTATTTGTATTTTCGATCTAGCAATGTTCGTTTGCGATTGTGAAGGTGTTATAAATTTGTTTTGTGTAGATTTTTACTATACCATGCAAAAATCTGGCAAATTAAACTTGGGCGAGTGGGCGAAATATTTCCGAGTAAACAAATGATTTCGAGAGGGGTAGCAAGGGGGGTGCAGCTAAGGGTCGGCAATTTTGCCTTTCAAAATGCCCGTGGCCAAAATACACAGCTGTTTTACGTTAAACAACACCAACTGGGCTCTCTTTATACACAGTGACACAAAAACAAATATTCATTTTATATGAAAATATCGTATTCTTAAATAAAGTGTTATTCTATTTTATCAGTTGATGGTTTTTAAGTTTTCACACAATTATTAATAAACTTTGAAATATCAATCAATTCAATCTTTGAAATAGAACATTTAATTATGCTCCAAAAGTTTAAAACAAACTTACAGTTTTGAACCACAGTCCAGTATTAAAGCAGCTGATGAGAGAAGAGAAATTAAACTATATGGCCACAGGGTTGTCGAGTAAGCAACTAACCGGTAAGATTTTTAAACATTATTAAATGTCTGCTGAAATTATAAAAGTATAAATAATATTTCATAAACAGATGCTTTTTATATACTTTTCAAAATTAACGAGTACCTATTGTATATAAATTATAAAAAGTAATCAATAAAATCTGATTTGTGACACGTATAGTCTGGCAACCCTGTATGCCTGCGCCGTCGCTCTTGCCACACACGTCATCAGCTGAGCAGCAACAACAACCTAGTTTCGTCATTGCTGGCTGGTTGCAATTAATTTCGGTTTTCTATTGCAATTGCAAATATTTGCAGTCGTTTCTTCTTATATTATTTCTATATAGTGGGGTAGTGCAGTCGGGACACGTGCTAAGTGGTCGAAAAAGTGGCGCCTAAAATTAGCCTGAAAAACGCCGAGGAAACGAAGGAGACGTATCGGAGACGTGACGTGCGTTGACATTGAATCACATTCGCGTTAGCCGTGGTCGTTGACAGAGACAGAGAGAAAGCGAGCAAAAATAAAACGAGGAAGCGTTGGTGGCTATAGCAATAAAAACAACAACAACAACCGCATAATATCAGCTGCTCGGACGTCGGAGAAGGCACAAAAATTTATTATTAATTGTATGCCACAGGCAGACCAAAACGGAACGCACATTCCCAGAGCAGCAGTGACCAGCAGTGGGAGCAGTGCAGTAACAGCAACAGCAGCAGCAGCAGCAGAGACTAGAACTGGAAACTGGAATCAATTGAGTGGCAGAGAGCGGGCAGAGCAAGTGCATTTAATCAAAATAAAACCTTTGGTGTTGTGTAATCGCTGAGTAGTGGAAAAACATGGCCAGCACAAAAAATGTGGCAAATCCACCACCCTCCACCCAGGAGCCAGGTAAAAAGAAGGCAGCTCCAAAGGGCCTTAAATTCCTGTTTGGAGGTCTATCTGGCATGGGAGCCACAATGGTTGTCCAGCCACTTGATTTGGTAAGCAATGAGGCAATTCATTATACTGTTCTTTCTCTGTAATCTCTTTCTCCCACCCATCATAGGTTAAGACCCGCATGCAAATTTCTGGTGCCGGTAGTGGCAAAAAAGAATTCCGTAATTCGTTCCACTGCATACAGACTGTGATCTGTCGGGAAGGACCGTTGGCTCTGTACCAGGGTATTGGAGCCGCTCTGCTACGTCAGGCAACCTACACAACTGGTCGTCTGGGTATGTACACCTACCTGAATGATACATATCGTGCTCAATTCCAACGGGATCCGAATCTCTTGGCCAGCATGGCAATGGGAACTATTGCTGGAGCTTGCGGTGCATTCATTGGTACTCCCGCTGAGGTCGCTTTGGTGCGAATGACATCAGATGGACGTCTGCCGCCGGCGGAGAGACGTAACTACACCAATGTGGCGAATGCCTTGACCAGAATTACCCGGGAGGAGGGCGTTGCTGCTCTTTGGCGTGGTAGTTTGCCCACTGTGGGACGTGCCATGGTCGTCAATATGACTCAATTGGCCAGTTATTCGCAATTCAAGACCTATTTCAAAACTGGTCCACTCCAAATGGAAGAGGGCATCAAATTGCACTTCTGCGCAAGTATGTTGAGTGGCCTGCTGACCACTATTACTTCTATGCCACTGGATATAGCCAAGACACGCATTCAGAACATGAAAACGATCGACGGTAAAGCGGAATATCGAGGCACTGTCGATGTGCTGCTTCGTGTGGCACGCCAGGAGGGCGTATTTGCACTGTGGAAAGGATTTACACCTTACTATTGTCGCCTGGGACCGCATACAGTGCTTACTTTCATTCTGTTGGAGCAGCTTAACCAGAGCTACAACAAGTATGTGCTCGGTGTGGACACTGGTGCCTCGGGTCTGTAGAATGGAGGCGATGTTGTTGTTAAAGTTGATCCACTGTTATAATACGATTCCGTTGAAACAACTATTCCAAACTACCAATCGAAGGACAATACTTACTTACGACCATGATGCGTGTGTGCGTGCATATATATAGTTAAGTGAAAGTGAAGGTTAGAGCAAATTTTAGGGCATTTAAATGTCGGCAATTCCGATGACAATATTACAAGTTTATATACATATATTTCAATGTTGATACAGTTTTCTATACTATATATTTGCAATTGTGTAGCGGTTTAAGTTAAAAGTCGATTCTCAATAAAGCACAAAATCATCTGAAAATTACGAAAACAACAACGATACATATATATCTCATTATCTACACGCTGCGTGTGCCGACTATTTGGTTTTCTCTCTCTTTATATATGTATCAGTGCACGTAAGTAAGTATTTCAATGTCAAATCAAGTTGGTAGCACCCTCGGCGCTATCATATGCCCTGACTGAGGGCGTGGTGCCATATGTCGTTACTGCATATTAAATATCATACATAGACACACACCATACATACATCTAGACCATCAGACACATTACCACCCACTCGCTTGCCCGAAGTTGAATATATATTTCGTATTCTTGTGGCTTGGCTGAGTTTGCTAATTCCCTCGATAAGCGTTATCACTTAGCTATGCCAGGCTTTGTTGTTGTTGTTGTTTTTGCTGTTGTTGTTGTTATTGTGTGCCCGTTGAAGTTTAACGGTGCAAAGTTGACATCAAATCCCTGTGAATAGGTACCACAAGTTTGCTTTTGTCAGCCAGCTCTCTCATTAAATTTCACTTTCATAGATAACAACTTGTTGATAACCTATGGAACATGGCATTTGTGTTAATAGTTCACAATATGCATATTTATGATAGATAGTAAAAAGTTTATAGATTATGGATGGGAACTGTAAATGAAAATAATGAAAATGCTCAAGCATTAAAGTTATGCAGATATTTTGCTTAGTTTTTGTTTTAATTTATAGCCATTATCGATTAATTGGGAATTTCTGAGCTTAAATAAAATTGAATTAAGTAAATTTGTGTACCTTGTTTTCTTAAATTCATAATTCACTTTGTAAATAGAATTTTATGATATTGATTTTGGTATCTTTTATCAATTACAGCCATTTAAACGACCTCAGTAACTTGGCCTTTGACCCTAAGGATGCCCTAAGGATACCAACATAAATAAATATGATAAACAAATTTAATCTCAAAGTTATAGATCGAGTTTATTTAAATATTTTGACAGGCTTTTTCCGATAATTAACTTTGCAACTTCAGACTGAGCAGCATATCTTTTCGAATAACAATAATAAAAAAATTATTAATATTCCTTAGGCCGAAAACTTAATTTGAATTTTTGTGTTTCCCCCTTTTTATTCAGTGTTTGAATTTTTATTTATTACAAGCTGACCATAAAAAATGCTCGAGAATTTATTTAAAAACTTTTTTATTATGCCATAAGTTTGTTAACTGAAGCGTTACACTTTCAAACGAGGGAGCTGGCGGGAACGATGGGGGGGAGGGACAGGGAGGTCGAATGCGAGAATTACCCCCAAAAGCCACAAGCGAGAATCGCATATTAAATTTATTTTATTCTCCGTCTTTTGTGGTAGGGTGGAGTTCCTTGACTTGACTGGACCTGGTCCTGGTCCTGGTCCTCGTCCTGGTTAGCTTCCTGCTTTGCCGAGCTGCCAAGTAGTATTTGAGTAATAAAATTTTTTAGCTTGGCCAGCAAAGTCCACCCAAACCCCAACACAACCAACATCGCATTTTTCATAATCACCGAACGCCCGCTTAGCTTGTCCAACAAATCAAAAGTTTATCTCGTAAATAAATGAGGAAAATCTTTTGACCCCGGGACCCTCGGGTCTTATTCCAATATATAAGTATATTAAAAATTTTGCTTAAGCTAAGCCCTTTTAGTGAAGAATTCTGCTTAGTTTGTTGAGCAAACTTAAACTTGCATATATAATATGCCATTTTGCCCCTAACCAACAACTTGCACAGCCAAGTGCCACTTCAATAGCACTTGAGGGTAATTAAAGACTCTTTTGACTTGGCACTTTGAGTCAGAGGAATAAGCCCTATAAATTGGGATGAAGAAGCCACCTTCCAGATCCTTGAATTGACATGCATTCGCATCGATTTAAATGAATTTGCTTTACCACAAACACAAACACGAATTCCGCATGCGACTATAAAAGCCACAAAAGCCAGACCCATCAATGACGAAGGAATCCTTTTGCCAAGAGTGGGTCGTTGGGTGTGGTGCAAATCTATTTAACATGAATTTTTAATGCACAGACGGAAAGAGAAGCCAGAGCGAGCAGAAATAGTAGAAGCGAAGCGATTGGGATGGAAGAGGAGACAAGCCGTGCCAGAGCCGTGTAAATGTAATTAATTGAATCTCGCTATTCAGTGTGTAAAGTGGATATCTGTAGATATGTATACAATCCAATATGTACACATATAGCACAATACACACAGACACATACAGTCAGAATTGCACACAAATTCACATTAGAGCCGCATTGACTATCTTTGCTTTTGGCTCGTTACAATTTTCGATCAGATTTTCGTGGAATTCCTTGCTATAGCCGATGGGAATGTGCCATAATAGTCCGCCTGACTGTTGGATGATACCCTTTCAGCAGCAATTTATTGAGCCTATTAGAATATCAGTTACTAATAAGCAATTTAATTAATGCAAATCATACTTTTGGTTCGCTAAATGAAGTCTGTACGAAATATGGTTCACCTAAATCTGTAAAATAGTTAACTTGAGTATACTTACTTCAATAAAGTTGCCAAATTGATAAAGTGGAATAAATATGTCTATAAATGTGTTCAAATTCGAGTTAAAAATTACCCTTATTCGATATTCATGGGGAAAAGCTATCCCTGAAAGTAGGCAATACAACATATTCAAATTTATATTTAGTCTTTAAAAATTTTGATTAGTAGATTTCTTTAGTATACTTAATCTCTTTGCCATTAAGGCTTGCTCCTTAGGGTAGTGATATAGTCGATATGCTTTTGGCCAAATCCCATGAGTTAACTTGTTTTAGATTTCAAATTTGGGAAAATTGATTTTGGTATTAATGTGTTTTGGGAGCCAACGGTTCGGCATGAAACGGCGAAGGACGCAGATGTTTTTTGCCTGGACAGGCCTTTCACTCACTCCTTTTCTTCTTCCCCCAACCACTAACCAATTCTGGCCATGGCTGGCTCATAATTCATTGCTTTCAGTTAACTGGTTGGTTGGTCGGTTGGTTAGACGATTTGGTTGGTGGCTTCGTCGGTCGGTCGGTTGGTTGGTTCGTTTGGCATTAGTATTGTTTTTTGTTCTGTTCATTTTGTTGCGCTAATTGCAATACGATGCTCAGGCGGCCCTGGCCCTGGGCGCCAAACTAATTGCTTTAGCAAAAACATTTGAAACGCTGAAACGCAACTTTTTCAATTTATTTATGTATTTAACAATGTCGTAGATGGATAGCGATGATGAGTATATAGTATTTGTTTCTTTATTCCTTTATCCCATTCTCGGACTCTTGGAATCATCTATATTCTATAGCTACAGATTCATCATAAGCAACGACAATGAAAATGCACTTTTCATGCTTGGCCACTACAATTCAGTTTAGCAGAAAAAGAAATAAAGATAGAGACAAAGAAGAGAGTGCCGGAGGGGCAGACTCATGCGTGCTAGCGGAAACGGAAATGCAGAGCAACTGTTTTGTTCAGTTTTGTTGTGGCGTGTTATTCTTTTTTCCCCCCATTTTTTTTATTTTTACTGCTCTTGTTTTGTTTTTGTGTCTATTTTCTGTTGTTGTCGTCGTCGTCGTCGTTGTCGCCGCCGCCAACCCAAATTTCCTTTGCAACTTCCGTTTTCCCATTAGAGTTGTCGTGTTTTGTAAGTACACAACGTTAAACTAGCGCTCGAGATTTAGTTCAACAAACTAGAAAGTATACAAGATGAAAACTTTTGTGCCAGTTGAAACTTTTAAATTGATTAGTATGTATCCCCCTTACTGAATGGATATAGGAAGGGAAGGGTGTGGGTCAGGCCACTTTATGGCCATCGGTCCAGTGGCTGCATTTCAATTAGCCCTCTTTAAACAAATATTGAGCAAGGTCCAAGCACATTTAATGTTTCTAAGGGTGCAAAAGTTTTGGCCAAAGTTAACAGAAAGTGTATGGAGTTTCTTTACCAAGAAACTGAAAGTTGTGTAGAATACTTCCTAATCATTAAGTCCAACTTTAAATGGTTGGACATCTAGCTAGTTTATCATTTTATTCTTGGATGTCAGTTTTATCTTTTTTTTTTTTGGTTTTCTCAGTTGAAAATTTTGAGACTTCTTCTGTATAAATGTATATGGGGTGTGTGTGTGTGCGTTTGTCTCTGTGTGTGTGTGTGTGTGTTCTTATCTAGACCAGTTGTTAAGTCAATATCAACTTTTCAAAGTCGTTTTTCCCTTCAACACCAAAGTCACTTTGTTGTTTTGACTTGCCCTGTTATTTGTGTTTTCTTTAGGTTTTGTCACAGCTTATGTGCTTGTTCTAGGAGTTCGCACAGTTATTTTGCACAAATTGTCATTTGTCAAGTTGCCCTGGCACACCCACTGGGCGAAACCCAAACTTATCCCTTCGGCCCAGAAACAGTAAGTGAACTTTTCTATAGACTGGTAAAAAAGTTTCACTCGCTTTTTATTAATGCGTTCACAAGTCCTTGCAGTCTTTCCTCTCTAAAAAAAATAAAAATCTCAAAAAAAAGCAGTCCCTCCCCCCGTTTCACCTATATTAACTTTTCGTTTGGCTTTGTTTCAACTTTTTGCTTTGATTTTGACTTGGTTTAATCAAAGCTGCACTGAAGTGAACTCCACCATTTACCATTTCGAGACTTTAACAATTTACAGTTTCAGTTTTTAATACTCTAATATCGATTAATTTGAAAAGGGGTAGATTGATTTTGTTAAGAAGTCGGCAGACCACAAGAGAACTCAATCGACATCGACTAAATGAAAATAAATCATCTGACTTGGGATTAAAACATTTCAAATATCATTTCGAATGCTTTTCATGGCTCGTCAGGTTCATTAGAAACGGAAATAAGAAGAATAAACTTTTTTTTTGTTTGTCAGTTTTGCCGGAAGAATTTTTACAATCTCTAAAAAAGTGTCATTCAAATGGAAATCGTATGAGAAACATCGCTTCAAACCAAATTAGTCTGGCATTCGGAATTTATATTTTCTACTTTCTGCTTTTCGCTTATGTAAAATGCATTTTAATTTATTTAATTGAATTCAATTTGTTCCAAATTGACAATTTTTTTTTTCTTCTTGCAGATTTATTGAAGCATAAAATTTAAGACTTGTAATTTAGTGCGAAAATGGAGAGTTTTACGACCAGACAGAGAAAAGCCGAGGTGCAGAGAGACAGAGAGGGAGACAGAGAGAGATAGAGGGAGAGAGAATCAGAAAACAGGATGAGTAACAACAAAAACAACAACTGGCAGTGTCAATGTCGTTGTTAAACTTGCGGCTCATCAGCATCCTTGTTGTCGTTGTTGTTGTCGTTGTTGGCACAGGACATGTACTACTACTACGTGAATATGCCATTGAAGGCCAAGTGCAGCCATGGGGGGTATTCGTTTTGGCCCTTTTTTCCGAATGAGCCCGTAATTTGTACTTGCATTCATGAACAGGCAGGACTCTGCCAGCCAGTTCAGTCTGTCTCTTTCGCATTGTCTCTTTCGGTTTCTCTGTGTTCGAGTGCGTGAAGTTATTTAACATACACACACACACACACACAAAAAAATTCGAGGCTGTCGTTTGTCGTCTGTCAAGGTCAGCCCAAGGATAATGTACAACTTTTACCAAAAAGGCGCAGGGCGGGAGTTACGAGTTACGATGTTTCATGCTTTTGTTTCGCCTCCTTTGGTTGCTTTTTTTTTCTTTCAATTTTTTATTCTGTAAGCGGAGAGGGGAAGCGGAGAGAAGGAGACATAAGCGAGAAGGACAAGGAAATTGCTTGAGTTTATGTTTGTCCTGATGTCGGCGATAATCCACTGATGTCATTTGGTTTGCTTCATTGCATTCTCTGCCCCACTGCTTCTCCCTTCCCACAATCACCACACTTTACCCCCCCCCCCCCCCCAATCGGGGGGAGTCAAACTAAACTTCAGTCATTTACTCACACATACATATGTATGTATGAATATACATACATACATACATATGTATCTCTATCGACAGCTTGAAGTTTCAGAAAGATATCATCTACGTCCTGTTTGTTATTGTAGCTTGTGTTCTCTATGAAATTGTTCAAGCATCCGGAATTTCGATGTAGAGTGAAATTCACGCTTCAATTGAAAATTGCGGGAGCGGATATTTAGAACAATGTGTTGCCATCACAGCCGCCTTAACAATATGCTATCGGCCCACACGCGCCCCTACCAAAAAAGTCCCCCGCTGATCCTTTTTTGGACCATTTCTCTTTCTGGTTAAGTGTGAACCTTTGGCATTGACACGTACAAACAAATTCATATACACTTATACCCTTCACTAAAAATGGCTATAGCTGTTGATCAACTAAAATGGTATCTGCCGTCCAGTTGAAGTTTTTCCAAGTTGGATTATTTAGATCCAGAAAACGAGTCATAAAAACAACATTACGACATTTTATTTAGATATGAAATATCCGAAAAAAAAGGAAGGATGTTGAGTATTGAGTATTGAGTAGCTTTGGTATTGCCAGAATTTTGAAATGTCTTTTATAAAGAGTTTTATAATTTATAATATCAGAGGTTTATAATGCCAAAAAAAGGCATAAATAAGTTTGATACTTTGTTAAAATCTTTACCAACTTCTTTGCACATACATTTTTGATATGCTTAGAAGATTTTAAATATTCCTACTCCTATTTCATCAGAAGGGTATTTAAAAGTCTTTGATTTTGATTTAGGGATAGCAATTTTTGGTTTTCTATATGTTTTTCTTGTCAATTTGTATGTTTTTCTTTTTTATTTTTGTCACCAATTGGCCTCCAAAATGTTACAGCTACTGCTGTTGTTCACTTCATGTACCTATTTATATATATATATATTTTTTAAAATTGATAAATATAAACGAAAAGGCAGAGCTCAACAAAAATAGCAGGGCAAAGGTATTGTGTATAGATATGGAAAATTGACATGGTACAATCAGGTGGGCAGGAACCAAAGCAGCGGGGAGCAACAATGGAACGCCCTTTTGCTCAGTTCATTGAATTTGGCATGTTGCTGATGTTGCTGCTGTTTGTTTTATTTCCAGACGCATTTTAATGGCTTTTATATTTATACAATTTAGGCTACCATACCCATCCGTTCATGTTCCATGTAACGTCCACATTGAGTCTCACATCCTTTTCTTTATTTCAAGTGCAAGTATCCCCCCCATCTTGACTGTTCTTTCCAGTAGCCCAGTTTTTACAACATTCATTCTTCATTCCTTTAGGAGCAGCAGGAAAATGACGACGCCGTCCTTTACGACAAGGCATCCGGCATTGGAGTCGCTGGCCCGTCATTTGGGTTTTTTTATACCCTACTTTCATGGGTTAAAAGGGTATATTAAAGTACACTTAAATCTGTGTGTCACAAACTAAGGAATATATTATCCATTTGGTATTTGCGTATAAAAGGTCTTCGAGTTTTTCTCACTGATCACAAACAATGTAAAGAGTATTTTTAAGTCTTCTTATCGATTTAGCTGATTTTTGTCGCAGTTCATCAATTCATTTTACATTTTTATGCCTTCTCTGTAAAAGTTGGTTTATTCATTTCATTAGCGGCTTTTAAGAGCCAATAAAGTCAGCAAAAACAACGAGAAACCGGAAATGTCAAAAGAAACAACAAATACTCAAACCCTTTTTCCTCAAGTTCTTCTCATTTTTCTCTCGAGCTTATTATTCATCATCGACTGACATTCATTAAATCAATAGCACACAAAATACACTCATTTCATTAGACAGCTTAAAAATTCATATAATATTTAGGTCCACATCAAATGAACATATATGTATGTATATGTATATGTACTTTTTACAACTCATTGCAAATTATGGTGGTAACTTTTTACAGCTTTTGGTTACATATTGTAAATGCTTTTTGATTTTATTATGACATGATTTATATTTTATGTGTGTTTTGTATGTGTGGTTGTAATTTCTCTCAAATGGTTGAATTTAGTGAATGGTGAACACTGATTATATATATATATATATATACCATTAATATCTTTGCTTTGTTCAATCCTAATTAACAGTTGGCATAGGAAATCGTTTTATATTTCCATCAACGTTTCGCAATTATTACATAAATATAGACATTTTCCGACTGAAGGGAAAGAAGCTTCCAAAAAAGATAAATGTTGAAACAAATTCAATTAGCCATAAAATTGTAAGAAATTCGACTGGGCGATACCCTAACCCAATTAGTGCTACAACTAAAATTCTTATTAAGATTCCCATATGAAGGCAATTTAAATATTTCAAATTCTAAATAAATAGTTTACTATCTTACTTAAATGGTAAATAATAAAACAAAGAATGGAATAATAGAATTTTATATAATTTTTATTGTTTTCGAACCAAACGATTCCTGGAATACCTATTAAAAGTAACTTTATAGGTACATTTGTATATATTCTTATCTTGGAATATTTTTTTAAATGGTTTTGGGAAAAGTGCTATTCGTAGTGAATTAATTTTCTGTTCAACGCGAAAAGAGTATTAAATTGTATCAGACAGTCTTTGTGTATACTTATTTTTAATTAAACACATTATGAGTTGGCGAAGCGGAATTCGCTAGACAAACAATTTGTAATTGAGTGTCTGTATGTGACTCTCTGTCGACCACAAAAGAAAGACAGAAACATACACTGAAATGGCATGGAACCCGCCGATTTCAGTCGGTATAAGCTTGCAGCAATAATCCATCCGCACATTTCACGACTTCATGCCCACAATCATGTTAGCCCCGTTAGCCTCTAGGGGATTGGGATACAGAAGAACAAGAACAAGAAGAACAAGTCAGAGCAGGATGGGGAGTGGGAAAAATGGGAGATGCTAGCGCATTTGACTTTACCCCGCAACAAAGTCATCAAAACAATGATTGCAATATATACAGACAAACATATAGACATCCGTGCATACATACATATATTCGCGTTTGGGGGCAACGAATTCGCCACCAAAACTGCTGGTTGAGCTGATGTGGCTGAAGGATCTGAAGGAGCTCAGCTCGAATGTTCCACAAACCCAAAAATAGCGTAGAGACAAACACGCGTTTCGGTTCATTAACCAAACCCAACAAAAGGAATAGCAGCAGCTGAAAGGGTGGAAAATGGATATACACAGAGAAGGGACAGAGAGAGAGAAAAAGAGGAAAAGAAATAATCGAGAAATGGGGAAAAGAGGAAGCCAAAAACTAGTGGGAAACGGAAACAAAATTACCAGCTAGCAAATAAAATGTCGTCGAGGGTTTGTCGCTCAACTTCAACTTGCACAGATACATTAGCTCAGAGGTAAACCCAGTGGGGGGAGGGGAGGGAGGAGCTATCGGGTTATATGCTCGTGGACTGAACTACTGTGTGCAGTGTGCGATTTGACGATAGCCCCCCCTTCTTTGCCCCCTCACTGACGCTGCTCTCCATGTGAAATGCTATGCAATGCTACTTTTTTATTAGTTCTACGCTTATCCGCCATTTTGGCAGTCGTTATTTGGCTGATTACAGCAAGGACACACACCACACACACACACGCACACACACATACAAATGAGCAATTGTAAGTTGGACACGAACACCAAGCAACAAATGTTTCATTTTAGCAACAGAAACTAGTTAAATTGTGTGCATAAATGCGAATATTAAGGTCATGCTTTTTGTATTTGAAACTTCACAAACTCTTCAAATTTCCCAAATTGTTGAATAGAAGACTAGTTATACAATAATTTATCTATGGGAGATAGGAGAAATGTCAAATTTGAGGATAATAAACTACATGAATTAATTAAAAGGGAATGAGAATATTGTTAAATTATCACTTTGAATCTCTTAAAAATGTAACATAATACAATAAAAGATTGGAGATTGTAATGAGATTCGTTCATTGTATACGGAATATAGTGAATATAGCAGAGATATATCAAACAAATCTGACCAAATTTTGGGTTAGTCCTCTTGTAGAATCGTTTATTTCTGTAATTGAATTGTAAACTAAATGTTTTCTTAAATTTTTGATTTATACTCTTTTAAAAATTGAAGTCGGCTGCATTTAAAGCTAAAAGCTACTTAAAATGAATTAAGAAAATTAATTGCTGTAACAACCATTTAACTTTAATAATAAGTAATTGATAAGCCATTTATAGTATCACAGAGAAAACTTCATAGTTATTCCTGGTAAGTTTCCCCAAGAAATTTTCCTTGAATAAATTTATACCATACTTACGGTTGAATGATTTCCGTTCTATTTTGTTACTCCCAAATTTAGCAAATGTTTCCTTACTGGAATTCTAGTAAAGTTTAAGGATTTTTGGTTGCCTAGTGTTAACTAAGCTCCCTCTATTTTCAACAGTTTCAACTTTTGTCGCCTTATTCTTTTTCGGGTATGAGGTCATTAGTGAATGTTGCGTAGTTCCTTGCTTATTTTCTCATTAGTTAGTCAATACACGTTGCACACATTCATTTGCCCCCACTTCCACGGACCTTCCTATCCGGATAGTTCAGCGAATTGGGCAACACATGCAGAGGGACACAGCTAGGGAGCACAAGTCGACTGACTGACTGACTGACTGACTTTGACTGGCTTGCTGGGAGTTATTTAAGATGCGTTACTTGGATTGCATTTTGTGCTCTGCTGACTGTTGATCCAACTTAAATCTCGTATGTCTGACGGTGCCACTGAATGTCTGACTGATAGACTGACAAACGGACTGACTGACTGGCTGACTGGCTGACATTTCATACTCACTCTCACGCCTGGGGCCACTCCCAAAGCCAGCTGCCTGACCCCGACAATGTAAACTGTGAACTGTAAATTGTAAAGTTTTTTTTCGCCTGCTTGTTCTGCTTACAATCTGGACTGTACTGTGTGATGGAGATGGGCTTGGGACTGGGTCTGGGACTGGGACTGGCCATCATCAAGCATCAAGTGTTGGCAAAAAACTTTCCACACTTGGCCGCATACATACATATACATTAGACTGGTTTTTTTTGTTTGTTTGTTAAGGCCAAACGTTTTCCAGCAAGAGATTATTAAATTTGAGAAGGAAGAATAATATTATACTATGATATCACCCAAATGAAATTCCTAGGAATAATATTACTCATACGGCATGTTGTTCAGAAGACTTGTCTTTATATAATTCATTTATCATAGTTAAAAGGGTTTGGCTTGTCGCAAAGCTTTCCTGTTCCTGTCATACGTACAACATGTGGTATGAGCAATATTTCTAAATCATATTACCTGAAATCCTGTTAAAAAAGAAAAGTAAAAATATTATTAATTATTAGGATCCTTAAGTTCTACTTAAGAAGAAACCAGTCTAATAATTCAGCATAAATGTAATCTATGTTTTGGCCTCGGCAGTTGCCTCAGCAGTTTTCTGTGGAAATGAAGAATTTAAATAATGTAAAGTCATTGTGTTTTTAATCTTTTTGCACATATATTTTGTAGTCGTACACATACACATACATACATATATAAATCTAAGTGTTTTTGCCATACATTTTGTGTGTGCTTGCTGCTTAACCTACTTAATAGTTTTCTGTATGTGTGAGTATGAGTCTGTGTGTCTTAGTGTGTGTAGAATGTATGAGTGTGTGTGGGTGTGTGTGTGTGTGCGGTAGGAAAAAGGGCTTTTGGAGTAAAGGGATTGTGGCTCTTCAGTTATTATAAATTCAATCCGCTACCCCATTCATCGTACAATTTGCAATCTCTCGCTCCCTTTGGGGTCTTAAATAGCTAAGCACACACGCAAACACACACATATACACACTCACTTAAACATACACATATGGAGATAAACACATAATACATATACATAAATACATTTATAGCTAGAAATGCACACGCACACATACAAAGAACTCTATGAACTATGAGCTTATGTGCTATATATATTGAATATTAATAATTGCCATTTGTTTTAGTTTATGTTCCTTTGTTTTTTGCTTGTCCTTTTTCTTACAGTTTGCATACTTTTTTTGTTTGTTTCTTTCATTTTGCTTTGTTTGTTTTGAAAACAATGAGCAACATCAATTTTATCATTCTATTCTCTTGAGAGTCTTGAAAAGAATGACATAGTTGGCTAGGGTAAACTATCAAGGAATGGGATGGTTAGATGGATGGAAAAAGCTGGGTTGGCGGGTTCCTTGATGAATTTCTAGCCATTCATTATATGGATTCTCAGATTTGCCTGATTGCAATCACAATGCCTCTATGCCATTCTTTCATTCTCCACTAAACCTCATTGAGTTTTCTTATACAAATCTTTAAAAGTAATTTATATACAAATCTGTGAAACAATTTAAAAAACAACAAAAAAAAAAACCATAAAATTATTTATCTGTACTTTTTTTTTGTAATAAAAACTTGAAGTTTTTTTTTTCAACAGATTAATGTCTATTTACAGACTGATTGGTCAGTTACAGTTTGAAAAAAAAAGACAAATTTGTTTATGGAGTGATAGTTTAATAACACAAATTTTCTTTGGAAATTAGTTTTCTATTTTTATCAATGTCTTAATCATTCTCTTTAAGAATTCACTCGAAACTTGTGCTATTGGAGGCATCCTCCTAACATAACGATACTTTTTTATCATATTTTTGAAACAATTAAAAACGTTGAGCATTTTAAATTCTGACTCTTTGAACTCTATATATTGATGCTGAAGAAATCTATGAGTAACATTCGTGAAAATTGGCCAAACAAAACATTTAGTTTTCATTTTATGAAATTCTCAGTACATTTAACATCAATCTATTATTATAATTTTTTTTTGTTTTCCCATTTAGTTTGCATCAACAAAATAACAAATAAGTTTATGGTCAAATATTGTTTTGCAATTGAAAGTTTTTTTTTTTCTATTTTTTTTGTTGTTGTTTTTTTTTTTCTTCTTTTGTTTTCAAATAAAGTGAAATAGTTGAACTGTAGCTGATTTATTGAAGCCTTCGTTTCCATTGATTGTTTTGAATGTTAGTTATTTATTTAGTTTAGATACTATATATAATTTATATATATATATATGTTTATATATACACAAATTCTTTTGCACCCGTATAGTTTAGTTTATTTATATAAAGGGATAAAGAAATATTTAGAGATAGAGAGGAAGAAAAAAAAACGAGACTATACAACGCTTTCTATAGGCTAAAGAATGCATTTGAGTAGACCAAGTCAGGTACAGGTGGACAGGTTAAAGACGTAGCTTTTAATTATTATCAAAATGGCTTAAATGAGTTGAAATAACATATTTATACTTAATAACTGGTATGATAACTGATTTGTTTAATGGAAGATCTAAGATATGACAACTAATTGTAGCTTGCACACTATGCCATCATGATTTGCCCAGAGACAAAGTGTACTAAGTGTGTCTCTTGGTATTTGCATAGTGTCTATCACCAAATCGATTAGCTAATGAGTATCTAAGCGCATCTACACAAATCTTAAGACTATTTCTAAATATCATATTCTACATCTAGGTTTTTTTCGGTCCATTGTCTGTCCGTCTTGTGGGGGGGTTCAGTTTACTTAACCGAAGAGCTTGAGGAATTAGAAAGGGCCTCCGGTTGGCACTCCAGCTGTGGCGTGGTTTGCACTAGAGCCAAACCCAAGCTCTCACTGTCGCTGTCCCCGTTTGGATTATCTACGTCATCATCATCATCATCTTCCACATCACCCAGGGTTGTTATTTGACTCTGAACACTCTGCCGCTGTTCCAATGGACGATGATGACTGGAGTGGGGCAGTGGTTCTGTGGAAACTATCGCCATTGCTTCAAACAAAGATGGTGCCGAGGTGGTATCCGGCTGTCCGGCGGCTGTTGGCGAGCTAAGTGATGAATTAGAGCTGCGCAAACGTTTCAGGCCAGTCATGGGCATGAAGGATACATGATGACCAGAGGAATTCTTGACGCCTGGTGCCACTGGAGTATTGGCCGCACTCACTGACCCACCCGTGCCCAGTCCAGCAACGCCCAGCGATGTATCCAACAGCAAAGACGGAGGAACTGAGGCAATTGTCAGCGTCGACACCGACGAGGGTCGACCACTGCCACCGCCGAGGTGAAGCGAACTGGCCGAGGCGGCTGCCGCTGGCGGTGCTGTGATAGTCACAATGGTCTTTGCCGCATTATTCACTGCCGATGTGGAATTGTAGTCCCCTCGCAGCTGCATTCCAGAGCTGCGACGCCTGGCCCGATGGTGATGACGATGGAAACTCTGGCAGCGTGTGCACGACCTTTGCGAGGATGAGGGCGTCGCCGAGGTCGAGGAGTGGTGATGGGCATTGCGGGAGCCACCGCCTCCGCAGTTGCTGCTACCGCTGCAGGTGCTGCAACTGCTCAACTGACGTCACATAATGGTCCGATCCAGCTGATTGACCGAATGATAGCCAAAGGATGTTGAGGCAGCCACCATGGCGGCGGCAACGTGACACTAAAACATACAAAAGAACAAACAAAAACGACGAGAAAGAGAGAGGGAGAGAGAGAGAGAGAGGGAGACACAAATAAAGTTTGTTAAATTTTGGCATTTTGTTTAAAGTATTTATACACAATTTTGCAGGCAGTGTGGTGAGTATACAATTTTTTTTTTTTTTGGTTTTTTTAGTGTGGGCGTGGCATGATAAACAATTTTTTGGGCTGCTGCAACAGAAGCAGCAACAACAACAAAGTAACAAAGTGAAACACAGCAAGAATATGCGAGGAGAGGCAAAAACAGCAAACAGAGACATAGAGCAGGAGAAAGCGTGAGTGAAAGAGAGAGTGAGAGAGAAGCGAACGAGCGAGCGAGCGAGATGGTAACAACAACAACAACAACAAAATGTTGCGGCTTTGCTTTCAAATTTTCGTGTGCAGAATTTTATTTCTTCGTTTTTGTTTTGTTTTCTTTTGGGTGCAGCCAGTAAAAGTCAAAGCAAATTGTAGAATTTCAAAAACAAAAAAAAAAAACATTATAGAAAACGTATGCAAAGGAATTACAACAGCAACAAAAAAAACAAACAACAACAAAAAAAGAAGATAGAAAAAATTGCATAAAGGACTAAAATAAAGAGAAGAAAAAGGAAATAACACAAAAACGCAATTTGCAAACACTTGCACAACTCTGAGGCAAACACATGGGACTGGAGGGGCTGGAGGGGTTTGCGGAGAGCGGTAAGATTTTTTTGAGGGTTACAGCAGGTCCGGACAAGGGCATACCAAACAGGATAGTCTGGCTTGCAAGAATAACAACATCAACAACAATAACAACAACGACAAGAACAACAAGAACAGTAAGAACATCAACAACAATAAGAAATAACAACATCACAATCATGAAATGTAATGCCAATGCAAATTCATAAATCCAACGAAAGACCAACTCATGTGTTTGTCTATGAGTTGAAAAATCCCAAGTGCCTATGCAAAAGCAGAAGACAGAGAGACCCTGAGAGAGAGAGAGAGAGAGAGAGAGAGAGAGAGAGAGAGAGAGAGAGAGAGACACCAAGTTTCGTCATTCTGTCTGCTGTGCCTTTGGCAAACCATTTTGTATTCTTTTCTGGTCTATCAAATTCAATTACCAGCTCACAGACACATTTTTCGTTGTTGATTTTAAGCCATAGGCATAGCTGGGAATCTCTTTACAATTGTTTCAATTCGTATTTTGTGGTGAAATAACTCTTACGAATGCCCTACAGACTCAATTTCAACTCTAAAATATCCTTCTACCCCAGTCAGACAGTCAGTTGATTGTTTAATTTAAACCCTGCTTAAGATATCTTTATCGCCCGGGCACATACTTATGTGGATATGGAATTTCACCTTTCTTTAGTTGCTCGTATTTATTTCTTGGAATATGGGGCAGGATTCGCGTCAATGCGGGGTTAAACTCCAAAATGTCATCTCCCTACTCAACCCCCCGTCCAGGAGAAGGACCTACTGGCCATGTATTTTAATTCTTAACATCTCCAGGCATTGAGTTAACAAATTCACATTGCGTATACGCTGCGTGGTCGTAATTAGCCTAAATAATTCAAGAAACGGTGTTTTAATGGTTTTCTGAAATGTGTTTTTTTTTCTTGTTGTGTTTTTGTTTCTGCGGCCTGGAAATTTAGCCAACGGAAGAGAAATTTTCTCAACATTTTAAACATTAAAGCTTATTTCAAGCAATTCGCTAGAACCATATAAATGTGATTAAAATTATTTGTGCTTTTCGCTTAGTCAGGAATCAGGAATAGGTGCCCAGCCCATGTTAAAATCTATTTGTTTCTTATGACATCTGCACGAATCCTTAACATTTTTGTCGTGTTCAAGTCGAAAGGTCAATGAAACCGCCAGAAATTGTGAGAGGGGCGGTACTTTTGGTTTCGCCGCGGCAACGCCCAAGGCGACGAGCCCTTTTTGCCTAATTTATGGCCCAACACTCAATGGCCACTTTTCATGTTTTTGGGCATAAAACGGACGGATTTTGGCTCGTTAAGTCGAAACTTTATACACCCTTTACGATCTACAGTTATGAGTTTGTCACCTAATTGATTTTAAATTGATTCTATTTAAAGAATTGAAAATTTTACGAAAAAGAAAAACTGTAGTGGCATTTAATTAAATGCTTGTTTTCAGCAAACGTTTAGTTAGTTGGCTCAGTTAATGGACCCCAGGCCAACAATTGGCATTGCCTTATTCTGGCCAATCATTGCAAACAGCTTCCTGTCCCTCTGGCTCTGGGCTCTGGGCTGCTAGCCGGCTCAATGGTCCTGTCACATAATTATAAACGTTAATTTCACGTTCACAGTCAATTAAGGATAATTGATGTTTTCGAAGCATTTGTGGTAAATTACATTTTGATGTTCCCCGACGAACCAAACAAATAACAAGTAGAAAACAAAATTAAGGGAAACCAGGAAAAAAGAAAGAAAATGTCGTGGCCGCTAAACTTATTTTTCATGCTTTGCGTTTTTGTCCTTCAGCGAGCGGGCTTGATTAATTGTTTTTTGCCTTTCGCTTAGCTTTAACATTCTGTCCTCTCTCGCAAAAAATTGAACAAAATGCTGGCCAATAATTGATGCAATTAGGCATAAATTTGATATTAATTTCTGAATATCTGAATTTCTATAGAGCGATGGAATGGAATTATGAATCAAGTTTTGCTTATATTCAATATTTAATTGCCTGCGATGCTATTCGAAGGCTCCGAAACGTAGAATTTCCGTTGTGGGTCCCGCTGGCCTCAGGCTGCTGGCCAATGAATTTGAGTTCGAGATCTTCTGTAAACATTTTGTGATATTAGTGTACAAGTACATACAAATTCAAAGTTTACAAGCAAACAAAATTAAGGCTAATTATATGTGCCAAGCAATATGTCGGTAGGTTAGTAAGAACATGTTGTGCATGTGTTTTATATGTGCGTGTGTGTGTGTGTGTGTGAGAGGATTAAGCTTAATGTCCAGACCGATGTTTCTTAGAAGTCAAGTTGAAATGCCAGGCTAAATTAACATTTGACTGCTATCTGGGTGGATAAAAGGCCAACTTGGTTTGAACTCATTACGAAAAGATATGCAACAGTCAATGACTAATCAGGGCGGTGTATGTAGGTGTGCATGTACATGTACATGTAATTGTGTGGGATGTCATGGATGTACCCAAAATGAACTTAATTTTGAAGTAGCTTTGGGAGAAACGCAACTTGCGGTTAACCACAATGTGTGCTTGAGTTTAAAATCCGACATCAAGTTGTTGCCTTTCTCACAATGTTCCCATTTTGGCCGAAACCCATTTCCATTTTCATTTCCATTTGGGCCCCCCAAAATTCATTGCCAAGTCTGGGCTGGGCAGCCTGACAAATGGCTTACGGAAGTTTACCCCATTTGTCGCTAATTTCAACACTTGCCGGAGCGGACATTGTGTGTGATGTTTACCTTAACCAGGAAGTAGAAACGGATGCCGTGTAAGAAGGTTTATTTTTATCCTTCAAGTGGAAACTAGTTGTTAATGCATTGATTTACTTGTGGCAAATTTGAAGCTTTACATTATTTTGCCATCGTTAACGAAAAGTGGATTTGCTACTTCCTTTCGCTTTAAAGATGTTTTAAATTTAAACAAACGCAATTCACAGACATTGAATTATAGGAAATCATGCTTTCTATTGAGTTTCTTTTAAGTTTCAAGATGAATTTCTAGGAAAAATTGTTATAAATTAAAGCAACTTACTGACTTTACCCTGCAATGTAATATGAAACCTGCACAAATTCACTTTAAGCCTAACTTAAACAAATGAATTGGTTTACTCTCAACTACTGCACAATAAAGTCTATTGCCAACAGTCTTCTAGGTAATATCACTCATACGCCACGTGGGTCATATTAACTGTTAAACTAACTAATTCCTTTAAAAAAAGAAACAACTACATGTTGTGTCTCATAAATAACGTGGGAAAGTTTTGCCACAATGTGAAAATATCTTTTACTTATATCATGTTGTGTGTCTCAATCTTAAATGAACCTCCCCATTAAGTATGCTACACTTTTGTTCATTTTATCTCTGAACTCATCAAGTTCTCTCTGACCCCAATCTCTTGTAAGTACATACATACATTCAACACTTTTTCAAGCTCCAGTTCGGGCTGACATTTCGAAAACGTATTCAATGCCCAAATACAATTGACAGTGGAAACACTTGGCAAATAAATTGGCATGCTCTTGGGTGTAATTGATATGATGGCAATGGCAGAAAGTCCGACACTTCTCCCTCCATCTGCAAAAAGGAACAAAAAAAGGGCACACACACAGACATACACATGCTTGGAAGCAGACGCATATTGACTGTTGATTGCTGTAAACAACAATTTCATCAATAAAATTACATATATATATATCGATATACATATACATTCAATACGCACTTCTATATATATATATATATGTATACATATCGCACATGCGAAAATTGAGTTGGAAATTTTTAAGTGCAAAAAGTATTTATGGTTCACTTGATAACACATTTCAGAAGAATCCCAAAGAGTGTCTGTGTGTATATATATGTATAGCTTTAGCCAGAAATGGGCAGCCATCCTCAACGATGTACATATTTTCTTATGAAGTGTTTTTTAGTATACAACATCAACAAAAGGAGAGAGGCAAGAAAAGGGGATAAACTTAAAGAAAAATTGAAAAAACCAAAACACAGATAAACAGCAAGTGTATATGTATGTATATAATCTGGTTGTGGTGTGTGTGTGTGTGTTTTTGTGGGTGGGTTAGTGAGCATTTTTCACACGAAATTCTTTTGTGAAAGGACATAGGCACAAAAATCAACAACAATAACAACATGTAGCAGCCAACAATGGTAAGAGTACAACCAGGATATGGTGACCAAGGTTTTTTTTTCGATTCATTTTTCCGTTTTATTTTTAGCATTTCTTTTTTTTTTTCAACATCACAAAGAGCAACATCATCAAACAGAGACATTGCCAGAGGAGGGCAGGACAGGGTCAAATGCCCCAGGGTATAGTCATTTGTATGTACGTGTGTGTGTGTGTTGGTGTGTTGGTGTGTCCGTGTATATTCAGGTGCAACACATATTCAACAGGTGCTGGAATCAGAGTTCCAATTTCTCTCTCACGCACACACAAGCAACAAATGAAAAAAGAGAAACGAGAAGAAAAAGAAGGAAATATCACAAATATTAACAACAATCACAAAGTCATGGACAGGACACACACAACGAGAACAGAGCGTAAAGCAGAAAAGTAAACAGAAACGCTGAGAAAACAGAGAACGAGCTGGGAAGAGACACGGCGACAAAGCAACTGTGTGCAATGTGTTGGAGTAGATAAAACATTCTGTTCTTTTGCCTTCTTTAGTTGGCTTTCTTTATGCACACAACGGCTTTAACTTTAATATCAAGTAGGAACGATAAAAAAAAATAACGAATTGCCAACAGACACACACAAACACACACACAGAGAGAAGTCACAAGTCGCTTACCTTGCCATTGACTTACAAAAAACAACAACTTCAATGGGGTAAGAAGGGTCCTTTTTACTTAAGCGGAGCTGTCATTGTGTCTGTCTATGTCTGTTGTCTCATTCTTATTCTCATTCTCATCTGCGTAACAGATTCAAACTCAGATTCTGATTCTGAGGATGTCAACTAAATCTTTATATGCTAAACTATATATAAGTTTGCTCGCAGGAATTGTGTCGCACGTGCTGAATGCCGTGCAGCGAACATGTGGAATAGCAGCGTCTTGTTGCAAATCTCTGTAAGAACACGGAATTGAACGAACGCCCGTTGAATTATAATCATCTATTTATAATATAAGCGCATGCTATTAGCATCAATCGCCTGACACCAAAGTGGGGAGTAAGTGGGGGGACTCTTGGTTAACTTGGATAAACGGAAGCGAAATGTGATGATATGTTGACTTTAATTCATCCTTGGCTTATGATTATATAATTTTTCTATGGTTAAAGCAGCAATAAGGATGTCAGGAATAAAATATTTTGCCCTTTGTGGATTACTTTTAGCTGCTTTTTTTACTTGATTTAAAAAACGAAAAAATTGTATTAAATTATAATTAAATTAAAAAACAAAATCAAAGGTCTTCATTAAAAGTTTCTATGTTATTATAATTCAAGAAGCTAGTTTATTTTTTGGCAAATAATTTTTGTTGACGATTCCAAGTCAACCGAAATATGCAAATAATACTCTTTTTTTGAAATGAAATTTCTATGAAAATTTTTGGTGAGTTGACTTTATGAATATCAATTTGATGCTTAAAAAAATGTTGCCATTGCATATCACACATATAAATGTATGTATGTATATAATTTTTGTTGTTGTTGTTGTTGTCGTTGACTGGCCTGACCCACATTAAGCCAAAACATTAGAAAATTATTCATTAAAATCACGATGAGTTTGAGTTTGAGGTACGTTATGTTGTCGCCGTCGTTGACGTTGACTGATGCGCTAGTCGGTTTATATACGCCCGCGGAGAGGTTGGGACGTGTGTGTATGTGTGTGTGTGTGTGTGTGCGGTGTGGATGTTACCCTGTCTGTGTGTTTCTTCCTCCATATTCATTAAATTTGTAAATTAATTTTGTCATTTTGTTGAGTTTCGTTTTTGGAGCATATAAAAGTGGGTGTAGAGCGACAACAAGAGCGTCAGTGACAACGACAACGCCAACGACAGATGACAACAACAACAACAACATGAGGACGACGACCACGCGTCTAGCCATGATTCAGAAAATTTATTCACATATTTAACAATGTTGGTGTAAAATAATAAACAAAACCGTCCACGTTTAACTGATTTTCCAGAGTGACGCAAAAGCTGCGAACCCCCTGCGAGAATCCCCCTTTTTTTACAAAAATAAAAGCATAGCATCAATTTTCCATTGGACATTCGACTCACCTGGGATTTGGAACGCATTGTAGGCTGATATTTGCGTCTTATCTTCCGTGGACAGCACATGCACAGCAAACGCACAAAGGCTCTGTGGGGGGACATAGAAGCCAAATGAGTGTCATGTGGGATGATTGAAATGTGCTCAATGGTTCACTCACCTGCGGAAATCCCTACTCCAACAGGCATAGATCACAGGATTCATACACGAGTTGATCCAGCCAAGCCATGTCACAATTGCGGATACAATTTCCTCATGCTCAATGCACTCCATGCAGAAGCCGGACAACAGATTCACCACAAAGAAGGGCAGCCAGCACACAATGAACACGCCCATCACAATGCCCAGCGTCTTGGCGGCCTTCTTCTCCTTGGCGAACTTGGCCAGTTTGCGGGACAGCGAGAAATTCTTTCCCATATGTCGATGACGAGCTAATCCATTATTATGGAGAGCCGATAGAGGTTCATCATCTGGCTCTTCGGGCGTCGATGTGGTGGTCCCTCCGCCATGATTGTGATGATGATGATGATGTGAGTGGGAATGGGAATGGCTCAAGGAGCCGCCGCCACCACCACCACCCTGATGGGTATTCGTAGTAGGCTCCCGAGTCGTTCCTCCACGATGAATACGCAGAGTCAACTGCAGCTCACCGGAAGCCATCAATACCTGTTTGGTGCCGATTTTTAGAGAACGCGTTTGTATAACCGCCGCTCGATAGATCCTGCAATAGGTGAAGACCATCACCAGCAGGGGCAAGTAGAACGATATGGTTGAGGAGAAGACCAAATAACCCAGATGCTCGGTGAATGTGCATTTGTAGGCCGGCATTTCACCATCCCTAGCGGCACGCCACCAAACTATCGCCGGAAAGCTGATCGCACTTGAGCATATCCAGACTGCTGCGATCAGGCCAGCTGCCCGCTTCACTGTCATTCTCATGGGATAGCTAAACGGATCCGTGATGGCCCAGTAACGATCCAGCGATATCACACACAAATTGAGTATGGAAGCCGTGCTGAAGAGCACATCCAACGAACGCCAAATGTCACACCAATCTGTGCCGAAGAACCAGGTATTCTCCAGGACCTCGTACAAGGCCGAGAAGGGCATGACCACCAAGCCCACCAGGCAGTCGGCCACAGCCAGACTGGTGATGAAATAATTGGTAGCCGTATGCAGATACCGTTCCCTTATAACGGCCAGGATCACAAGTGAGTTGCCAAATACGGTGGCAAATGAGAAGAGGAAAAGGAAGGCCAGCAATCCCATACGATCGTTGGGCAGAGCCTCCATAAATTCTGATAGATCCGGCTCTGGGGTGGTGCTGCTACTAATACCGATGCCTGGCCCCGGACCAGGGCTTGTCCCGCTAACATTTGCAATCAGCGTAAGTTCTGTGCTTGTGGGTAGTACATTTAATCCATTGAAATAGTAGTAGACATCCTCGGAGATGTTGTAACTGCTATAGAAGGGCGGAGCTGTGCGTGTTTCTGTCTGATTAAGCATATCCCCACCGCCTCGCAGTAGAGCCAGCAGAGGTTCAACCACAGACGAGGATGCTTCATCCGCTTCCGGCAATGGATGCAGCTCCTGCTGCCTCTCTTGCTGCTGCTGCTGCTGCTGCTGATGATGTTGCTCATTGTCCTCAGTCATGGCCATACCGAAGAGTCCGCCTTCGCTTCCGTCCTCTGTTCTATCTCCTTGCCTGGGCCAAACCAACTCAATGCAATGTCAGTGCAGCTGACGCAATTCCCTGTTCCTGTTTCTCAGACAGTCGGCGACTGCCTGCCAAATTAATGAAGCGCATTCTCAACACTTTTGTTGTCAAACTGTTGAAAAGAAAGAGCTGTGAGCGAAAGGGGAAATTTCAGCAAATTAGAATCAGTTTAAATTTAAATGAAAAGCAAACTGTATAAATTTGAATAGATAAGTGGATTTTAATCCTTGAAATTTCCTTGATGCCAATAGTTAGTGATAATTCCTTTTATATATTTAATTACCAATCATTTACGACTATAGAATATCATTTAATCGAGCATTTCCCACATCAGGCAATGAATTACTTTATCCTCACAATGTTACACAAATATGACTGTAATCTTATTGTCTATAAATTTCTTCTCCTTTCGATAAAATAAATTCTCAATGAACTAAGAATTTATTAGAATCAGTTACATTAAAATTGATTTTCTAATTTTTTCGACTAATAGTCGATTTAGTCTGGCTCCAGCTGGTAGATAAAATCGATTGGAAATAATAGCCATATCACAATGAATGAAATGAAATTAAAAGGTATAATAATTCATTTCATGGATTTCACAGAATAAGTGAGAACTCTTTAATGTGAGGACAATGCCCTTCCACTTTTTTTTTTATTTTTTTTAACTTATGGCAAAAGAAAATTTGTTGAATTTATTAATTAAAATGTTGTTTCATACCCAAAAGTAAAAGAAAAAGTTTCTTATGCCCAAACTCTTTAAGTCTAATAAACTTTTTGTTGACTTGTGTCCTTAGAACTTTATTAAATCCACTGGTAATTGTATCTGCTGAATATTTTTCTGTTTCAGGACATGATGCGCATGGCGATAAATTACATTCAATTAAAATCTTTGACTCACATCCTGTCCACAGGTAACAAAGCTAAGCAAATTTCCCTCTCACAAAAGCTAAACAAACACATTAATTAGAGAATAATTTTTTTCTCTCTCTCCCTTCTCTCTCTACATCTCTTAATTTCGGTTGGTTTTTTATTTCGCTCAAAAATTAACGTGAGTCTCCGGCAGCTGCTGCTAAAGTTGCTGTCTCGGGAAAGGTGCACAATTAATTGGCAAGTAGACAGGGCAGCAATCTGCCGCTCCGCTTGGAGGATGAGTGGATGGGCAATGGAGATGCCACACAAATAAACAAATTAAATTACATTTCAAGTGCCAGGAAGTCAAGCGTGCGACCAAAACACTTGGACAGGTTGGCCCGAGTTGGGTAGTTGCCTGCCCTTTGTCAACACAGTTTACACCGGGCCCCAAAAGGAAGTCCCAAGTAACAAGAACTCTGCAACATATTATTCAAGAGCTGTGTAAGTGAAGAGGGAGATGGAGAGAGAAAGAGCGAGAGAGAAAGGTGTGACTGGAACAGAGGACACTGAGTGAGCTGATTGCTAAGCTCTTTATTTAGGGCAAATAAATGAGGTTCATCTCAAAGAGATCTGATAAGGTTCCCACAGAAATATTATCTATTACTATGGCTATTTCCAATTCCAATTAATTCATTTCTAGTTTGATCTATATACATCTATGTAATTATTTATACTCAACTTATGATCAAGCTTCAATAGCAAAATCTTGATTTTTAAAGGCAAACCAAAACAAATAACAATTTTTGGAAAAACATTCGACTCACGTTTCTCTCATAGCCAGTCGAGTGAGAAACGCAGCGATTGAAATTGAATGAATGGCAATTGGGATTGGGATTGGGTCTCTGCATACATTGAGTTGCCTGGAGTTGAGTTGAGTTGGGTCATGGGCAAAGTCATGGCTTGTTTAGACCCATTTAGTCCTTTCACTCAGCTGGAGGGCAGTGTTAATTTGGCCCAAAATGAATTGTGGTTCAGTCGGCAATAGTAGTAGGCTTTTAAAGTCTCCTTTCCTCTGTTTTCCACATCAATTTAGCTTTCATTTGTTTGCTTTTTCTTAGACCCATGTTTGGTTGGCTGGCTGCTTGGCTGGTTGGGTCATTTGTTTGCAGCATACATAAATACATACATACATACATACGTGATTATCACCTGCCAGATTCAGTTGCCGCCGCGGCTATAACCAATTGACTGTTGTGGCTGGGTAATGTTGCTTTTGCCACATTTTTGCTGCTCATTTCCGGCATGCCATAAATTTTCCTGCCAGTCAGGCTTATCTGACCCCCCCTCTATTTCCTTTTGCCGTTATGTTTTGTGTTTGCAACGTCTTAGGTTTACTTTGTGAGTCAGTTTTTTTGCGGGCACATTTTTTTTACTTACTTTCAGCCTTGATGAGCATCACCATGTTGATGTTGGCTGTTGAATGTGCAGTAAGTCAAAATATAAGCCAAGTGTTGCCTCCCTTTGTAGGCAAGCTAGTGGGGTCACACATAAAAAAAATAAAGGTAAAACCAAACGCAAAAGAGAAAACACCAAACCAAAACCCTTAAAAAAAAGGCCAAATTCATATGAAGCTGGAAATGTAGGAGGGGAGAAGAGAATGTTAGTTTCAGTTTGGGGGTGGGTTACCAGAAATTTAATTGAAGCTGCCTTTAAGGTCGTCTGGCCCAAAGCCAAAAGTCTGTCTCTATGCAAATGGCTCCAATCGTGGCCCAACAATTTGTATGAACGGTAAACCCTTTTTTTGTTGGTCGAATCCTTTTTATGCCAGGCAAAAGGCCTGCCTGCCTGCCTGGGCCCCGAAATGGAAATGGTTAAGTCATTGAATGGCCTCATGAAAGTTAAGCAAAAATGGTTCAGTATTGAAGCGCTGATTGTTGGCCAAACTCATGTTGTTCGGGGTATTTACAACTTTGCTAACTTCGTGTTAACTTCAAAGAAAGGAAAAAAGGGCCAGAAGAATTCTTAGAAAAACACAGACTAAATAGTGCGTGATTAGCAATTTGATAAGTGTGAGAGAAAGACAGACAGAATGGCTAAATTGATGTCTCATCAATTCGCCAGACAAAGTTCAATTTTATCCATTTCGTTTCTATCATTTCGGTTCGAAATTAATTCGATCAAATGTAATCAAAGTTCACTTACTGTTTCACAAGTGAAATTGATTCCATTGCCGGCCAAATGCAGAGTAAAAAAATCTCAACAAAATTTAAACATTACATTGTAGATTCAACAAGAGATTCGCATATCGAATGGCCATGTGTGCCCCGGGCTTGGAAGTGGCATGTGTAGGTTGGGAGGAGCAGTGGCAGAATAGGGAAACATGCTGTAGCACTCGTATCTGTCTCTATCTCTATGCTGGGGCCAACAGCATTAGCGACAGCTGCAATAACAGTCTTTGAATTTAAATGTAAACTGTCAACGACTGCCAACTGACTGAATTGACTATAGACCATAGTCTCTCTTCTATTGAATTTTTATGCGAAACGTAATTACTATGAAGCGATTTTGCTTGTCTGCTTGACTGCTGAATTATTAAAATTTTTCTCTTAGAACACTTCGCCAAACTGTCAACTATCTGCAGCCCACTTAAGTAGGCAATATATTTTTAACGGCCCTATAAAGTACCTATCACGATGTCAGAGGCGTAGCAAGTAAATGGCAACTAAATGCCTCTAAAGTTTTTCACTTTTCCATTTTCAATGTAATATTTTCCTTCATTATATTTCGAATTTTTGGTTTACAATTCATATTTTATTCCAATTACTATTAGAAATACTTAAAAACAAAATACAAGTAAACAAAAAAGTGTTGAAAATTATTCATTAAGGCATTTCTCTCTAAATAAGTATTTCATTTCTAAAATATAAGTCTATTTTTCAACTAAAATTAAACTTTCAACTTAATCTAGATGCATTTTTTTATAAAAAAAACAAACTTTATTTGCATTGATCTCTGATTCTTCACTCTACAATTATCGAAGTATACGTAACCTTTTCCGCTTTAAGACTACGCCAATGTATGATATCAAATGTGTACATAGTACTGATACACTTCTAATGCCACGCCCCCTTGTCAACATGCGGCAAGGGAGGACTTAATATCAAAATTTATGCGAACTTCGCCTTCTTTTTTTCCTTGGGAGGTGGGAGGGAGCTGGGACAAGGACATTGAAGAAGAATATACTCATCTTGTGTAGTACATTTCATACATCCATTAATTTCATGCACTATCATTGAATTGGCATCGCAAAAAAAAGAAGGAACCTTTTTTTCTTGTCTCGTCCTTTTTTCTTCCCCTCTTGCTTGCGAATGAATTACCTATTCAAATTACCTAGATGCAAAAAGGAACTTCTGTTATCTAGGGGGTTGACTTGCTTCTGTATTTTTAGCTTTTACAATATCAGCGGCATCCACTCAGAAGCCGAGCGATAAATCGCTGTCGAAAATCTACCAAATTGCTCCCAAAGCGTTTTTAAGTAAACGTAGCGCAAAGTAAAGGTTCAAGTTGAGCAAAAACGAAAAAAAATGAAAGTGGTTCCCCACTGGCATCGAAATCTTTGACAATCTTAATACGGCAAACACACACACATACTTAGCAAAAAGAATGGGAAGGGGCAGCGATATAAGAGAGGGATAGAGCGAATAACCCAAGCGAGGCGAGGCCCTAAAATGACAGTAAATACTTGCTCCTCCGTCCAGGTTCATGGCTTTCGTCTACAAATGAAATTTAATCACGCGCGTGGCAAGAGCTTGGGCACCCAATGTTTGGTTTATTTTCGGCTTTGCAACTTGTCCCTTTTTTCTGATTTGATAATGCGGTCCGGACGGCGAGACGCACGGGCCGGGGGGTCCGGACCGGGCTGTGCCAGGATCGAGGTCGAAGCGCTGCTTAATTATGTCACAAATATTTACACCGACCGAACAAAGCTAAACCAAATGATGGCAGGGCCGCTTTTTGAGTGTCATGGCACGCAAGGAATCTAGCAAAATAAACACCAACCAAAAAACTGAACCAAAATCAAATGAAACAATGCTTAAACGGTGAGTGGTTAGGTGGGAAAGTGGAGTGCAAGCGACTGCGGCCTATCGCCAGGCAATCAAGGACAAATAAGGACAACGGGAAAAGTGGATTCCGTGATAATGGCTGGGCATTAATTTGTAGAAGAGAGACACATTCGACATCTTTGAGTATTGTTGCGATTTGCACAAGAAACAACCCAAAACGAAAAGGAATGAAGAGAAAGAGAGAGAAAGAATGGGAGAAAAGATACAGCACCAAATTATTTTCATTTTTGTCAGTTTTCCCTTCTGTTTGCGTGTTAAAGTTGTTATTGTTGCGGAAATACCTTTGGCATGTTGAAACTTATTGGCAACTCACACAAGGACACATTTAACGCGCTTGTCACGCAATGAATAATGATTGGACAAGAAGCACCAACAACAACAACAACATGGACTACAAAAGTAACAAACAGCCAACGACCAGCAATCAACGTCTGCCGCCTGTCACCGAGCCAATCGAGCATCAAGCATTACGTTAAGTGGCACATTGCTCATACGACATGTTCTCCCCCCCCACCACCATCTATCTCTACCTCTGTGTAACCATTTCATATGCACACCACTCTCTCCACACTCTCTGTCTCTGGTCCATCTACCATTTTGGTGTTGCTTCCCAGGAGAAGTGTCGTGATTAATAATTAAATATTGTCACAAAATGTGAAGTGGGCGGACGGGTAAAACGAAGTTAGTGGAAAACAAGATATGTGAATACGAATTGCAAGACGTATGTACACACATAAGAGAGGAAAAAAACAATCAAAAAGGATATGGGAAAACACACTCTGGCTTTGGCCATCATTGACGTCAATTGAAAGACTTTTCATTCCAGTAATCCCTTTGATATACTCACAAGTTTAGTATTGAACTCAAAGTATGTCCATCTCTTTGTCGATATAGTGAATTGGTCAAGAACTGAACTGAATAGAGGTTCATAATATCGATTTTTTATATCCTTTACCACGTAAACTTATCACTTTTTGGAAATGGTGTGAAACCAGAAAGAGAATACTTTAAGGTTTTGATATCACGACAAATTCTTTTGTTGTCTTTCTCTAGTCGAAAATATTTTCTAAACTAATCTAAAATGTTTCTTTTACTCAGTTGAATAAACTTTTGATTATTTAAGAAAATCTAGCGACAACATTTATCTGTGTATCTCATTGAAGTGTAAATCTCTATTTCACACATACATATACACACTCACACAGTAAAGATAGACTTCTCCTTTAAGACTAAGGATTTGTTGTTGTTTTTGTTATAGTCTTCCCTTTATCTTAATCCCTATGCATCAAAAGCAAAAAGGGCAAAAAGGGAGGAAACATCTTCTGCTTCAGTGAACGAAGGACTCCACTCAGTTCGCTTCACTTTTATTTCCAGGACACGCACGCACGCAACTCATTTGGTGAGTTTTCCCCCATCGTAAAGCCCCCCCGAGGACATATTTAAAGTTAGTTTTGTGATGACTTGGCATATGGTTTATTAGTGGCGCCAAAACTTTATTTTTATTTTTTTCTTTCTCCTTTCGTTTTGGCCTTTGGCGCAATGCTAATAAATGTCAAAGGGCAATAAATTAAAAATGTATCATTTTCCTTCCCCTTTTGGAAAGTGAAAGGAATATCTTTAGCGCATTTCTTTTTGCATAATTTTGAAAGTATATGCTAGTCACATGGCCGACAAAGAAAATATGTGTGCTCAGACCGACTAATATAATAATAATAACATAAAAACTCTGTCAGCGGATTACAAATTACTTATCTACCCCCAAAATGCCCTCGGCACGTGTGTGGCAGCAGCAGAGGCAGCAACAGCGACAGAGGCAGCAATAATGTGGCATTGAGACAATACAACTTGCAGCAATGATGGAAAAGTCACGTCTTACCAGCGACAGCAAAGAAAGAAAATTCATCAAAAATTGAAGCATTGACATGACAAAAACCTATAAGAGAGACATTTATCTACTGGCAACAAACTTGCAAATACTCTTACTATACTCTTAACCTTTGGCTAAAGATAAGAAGCTTGTTTTTTGTTATTCTGTTTACCCAATGTTAAGAATGTCCTTAGACAATATAAGAGTTTTTTTTTTTTTAGAAATTTTTTGAATTGCAATTCCATTGGATTTAGATTGAAATTGAACAAATAAATGTGTATAAGAAACTGACAATATTGAAATCCCAAAACTGAATCTGATTATTTTCTGATCAATAAAAGGATAGCTCTGAAGGATATGCCCATTTAGGTAATGAAATAAAAAACAAAACTGGGAAGTCTATTTTAAATATATGATATAAATCATAAACAAAAAAGATTCTAGCTAAGAATGTTAATACTTTCAGCTGACTTAAAAATTTCTTTAGTTTATTTAGTACCAGGTTCTAAGAGAAATTTCTCTCTGTTTAGTCGCACATACTTTTGTCCTGACTTTCTATACTCTACTTCTGGCTCAATACAAAAAAAAAACCTTTTTGGTTGACTTTATTGACGTAAATGGAAATGGAAACGGTCTCTTATCGACTCTTTCTAATGGTCACTTATAGTTTTATGATATGCTCATATCTATATTATGATTTACTTTCTTGCCTTGTGGCAGCAATAAACGAAAAAGCCAAAAACAATTTTACTTAGCTTTGAGGTTTGTAGTTGTGGTCTAATATGATTTATATTATGAATAACAGGCAACGTTGTGGTTTGGCTTCTTTGCTGTTACTTTTTTTTTTTTGGATTTTTGGCCTCAGCACGCAATGCATTTTTAGGTGGTGGTCAGTTTCAGCTGACCGACAGTCGAGTTGAGTCCTTGCCTATTTGATTTATCGCATTTTGTTGGCAGGATTTCTGTTTTGGGTAGTTTTATGGGAAAAGCTTTTGGAGTGACATTCTAATCAACTGCATATTAGCATGCTGAAAATAGGTTAACACTAAGTCATGCAATTCATTTTCTTGCTTATTCACCCAGTAAAACGAGAGAGAAAAAGAGAGAGAGAGTGGGAGAGACAGTGTAGTGAGGGTGGCAAGTGGCAGCCTGCAGTTGATTAAACTTGCACAAAATTTTATGGCTAATTAAGTCACAAAATTAACATTAAAAGGCAATCTGGCACGGAAGCCCAAGTCGAAGCCCAAGTCAAGCTGGGCCAGTGCGGAAGCGCGGGTAAACTAATTGACATTTAGCAAACTTAAGACTAGCGAAAAACCCATTTCAGCTTAATTAGTTCAGGTATACATACATACATATAGTGATAACGATATACACACACATACATAAATGGGAGACACCAACACAAATGAATGAAGCAAATGAATTTCACACAAAAGTCGGCCACAATTTCCCGCACTAGATATCATTTCATTTCTCATTTTCATTTTCATTTGTTCATTTTTTTTTCTTCGTCTTTTTTGCAGCGGTGGGTGGTAGTGAGAGAAGGTGTGGAAAGAAAATAAAAATGAAAATTTTTTACAGTCACAAGCAATATTCTTTGGCAATCTTTTATATATTTCCCACTTTTGCTTGCTTTTTTATTTTGCCAACTCAGGCAGTTTATTAAAACTTGGCGGAATGTGAAAATAATAAAAGACTCTCCGACCATATTAGTACTCTTTTATCAAACGATAGAAAACAAACGAAAGCAATTTATTTCTAATTGATAGTGATTATTGGACCCAAATATCTATTATAGAATGTTTCTAGGAAAACTTTTAACTTTCTTCTCATATCAACATATTAAACTAGTTGAGTTATAGACTTGGCATAAAGGAAAATTAGTTAGGGGGATAATTTTATAAGTATTTTGATGTTTTATTAAAATTAACTCTTATAATGTGAACAGAATTGGTTTTTTGACGAAAATTTATTAAAGATTGAAAACTTTTCGTGAAAATTTAAACTAATTTAAAAGCAGAATTTCATTTCCTCTAGGGTATTTAAAAATCCATAGAAACGAAAGATTTGAATCTGCCTTAGAGCAGAGCAAACGCTGCATAAAAGGCGCAACAAAAATACAGACAACAAAAAAAGGTGAAAATTAGAAAAATAAATGTATACAGGTGTGTGTGTGTGTGTGTGTATGTTTGTGGGTGTAGCAAACCACCCAGTGAAAAAAAAGAAGAAAAACTGCTTGGCTGAGCTATTTGCAATCATGAGAAATATTATTTTAATTTTTCGGTGTTATAATTTGCAAAGTGAACATAATTTTCAGTGCTCTGGGGAGCTCGTGGGAATCCTGAGCTAGCCTTGGCAAATGAATTTAAATGCCGAGACGGCACGCCCACAAATATATATACATATATATATATAAAAGTGCAGAGGCAATACGCATATCTATCTCATCAACATCATCATCATCATTATCATAATCATCATCAGCAGCCGTATTATCATTATTATCATCATTAGGTTCATATCCCATCCAACTTGGGGCCCGCCTTCGAATTGTCATTCAAATCTGTCGCTTTGCCCGCAAGGGCTCCCGTTGATAAGGACAAGGAGCAAAGTGAAAGAAACATTGGGGGAAGGATGCCTTGAGAATATCACTCGTAGGCCAAGCACGGAGTTTCCTGCAAATTTTATTTGTGGCTGTAATTTTGAGCGTTTTACGTTTTAGCTGCTGGCTAAAACGCGACTGAAACTTTGCACAATACAGCAAAAAAAAAGAGGGGCGGGGTGGTTACGGTGTGCGGGGTGTTTATGTATATGTCTCATTCATTATTTTCAATTTTCCAAAATTCAGAAAAAGTTTTCCATTTGCTGCTCACAAAGTGTTTCCATCCCTACCAGCCCAGCCAATTTTCGTAAATTTTTTGTCAAATTTATTATGATTTTCATTTAATTTTCACTTCGTTCTGCTTGCTGGTTGCTCATCAGCCCACTCCAACAAAAAACATTCTTTATTATTTATTTTTTTTCAAATATTTTGTGACCACGAGAAGATTGGATTTTTGCAAAGCCAACCACCCCCAAAGGGGCCATTCCAACAACTTCATCGATTATTGCCAGTTAATTTTTTGTTGTACTTTTGTAGCCAGCCTGTTGGCTGAAAAACGTGGGCGCCAAAAAGTTGATTGGGCGACAAGAAAAAGAAGAACAAAAAAAAAAGAAAAAATACCGAAAGTCAATTAGCGCAATTGAAGTGACGCGCCTGAAATTTTTAAGCCCCCTTCGCGGAACAACGAAACTTTACAAAATATATATATGTATGTATATTCGTAGCCAAGTTGGGTCCAACTTGTCTACGCTGGATAAAGTTCTCAAAAGATGGCACGTGTTGGGAATTAAGTGAGACCAATGAAGGGACAATTTCATGCCTAACGATCGGTGCTTAAGGGGAATTTAAATGTTGCAATTTCTTAGAAAGAGATTTTCAATTCATTGTCTCTTGCCATTTAGTTTGTCAGTTTCGACAAGCTAATCACTTTACATGTGATCAATATCGGGGTTAGCCTTCATCTGTCACCAGAGCCCGTTTTCCTTACTTTTGGCTAAATGCCCGAAGCTACATAAAACTTTTACATTAATCATTTCCAGCGCTATGAGCAACCTGTCTCGGCTACCAAACTACTTACCTACCAGTTTTGTTTTGGCCAACAAAGCAACCTGTCATAAGTTATTAACAAAACGACCCTTTAGACTACACACGAGTTCCAAAGCAATTCGTAAAGTGCCACCACACACACACAGACAGAGACACACACACACTCACATACTTCGACTGCAGCCAAAGACAATATTTTGTTTCCACTTGAAAGAGTAAAGGCAAGAAAAAAAGAAAAGGAAAGAGGTAGCCTTAGTTCTATAGCCAGTTACATATTTGCAGTCTTGTTTGATTTTCAAGTTCGTGGAAGTTTTCTTTTCTGTTTGCCTGCGTTTTCATTGTGTTGTGTTTGTCGTTGGCCAAATTATGACCATTCGGACACAATTTACTGGCAGTATGCCAAGGCCACTGACGTTGCCAGTTGTGGCTGACAGCTCATTGGAATTTTCATTAGTGTTACAAGTGAGCCGACGCCATTGAGACGGGACGACTCCAAAAGCAGCAACAACAACGACGACCTTTCAAAAATCCCAAATTCATGGCATACGCATATACATATATGCGTAGAAGGGCGGGGTTACGCCCACTGCGAAGGCCTTAAGCTTCTATGAAAGAAAAAAAAAACAACAAGCCTTAAGATTAATGTGTTGCGGACACATTGCAAAAGTTTCAACATTTTTGGCATTGCATATTTTCAGGGGCATTGCTAATAATTTATGAGCATAAGCCAAAAGCAAAGTGCAGGAAATTAGTTCTCAAACTGAATTAGCCGATTACAACATTATATATAGCAATTGCAAAAATTCTATAAAATCTAAATACCAAAAATTCTTGTATAAAGTCAAGTATTTTCAGTTTCTCTTCTTTTATTCCCACAATGAGACTAAGAAGATAAGAAGTTGTATGTATATTGACTTTATCAATTATCTTAATAATGATTTAATATAAAGAATAAATAAATCTACATAAGTATGTGTTGTTTTGTTTGTCCAACAAGTCCAAATGGTATACAAAATCCTTATTTAACTCCTTTTATTGACCCGGTCTCCCATTTGTTATCCCATTTATGGATTTTGAAAAGCTCAACCACCCAAAAAAAACGAATCCCGATTATAATTGTGGTCTTAAAATCTAGATTTCACGCTAATTTAGCTAAATTTAAAATCATAAATCATCCAAAATGACAAATAATCTACAAAACTCATTTAACGAAACGTATTTAACGAAATTTGGTTACCAAGTGCTTTTAAGTCTGCGAATTATCTAATTATTTAAAACTCTGGCATTTCATAGGTTGAGATATATATCTATCTATATATATATATGTGTGTATAAAATAAATTCATACATTATTAATGAATATTTATTATTATTTTTTGGGAGAGATTTAAAGACGATTATTTTTGTGATTTTTATCAAAACTTTTTTTCTATGCTAAATTTTAATACTTGTTTTTTTGATTGGTGTGCATTCTATTTCAAAATAGCTAAAAGCAATTGAAAAGGCTATAAGAGCATGTTACCAAATCAAAGCTAACGAAATGTCCTTTTAAGATGTAACATTTTCTTATATGTACATATGTAGTAATTTGTGTATCTAATCTTCAAAATTACAAAGAAACATTTTAGATCATTTTGTTTTGAGAATATTCTTTTGTTCTTAATCGAAATCTTTAGTCATTGTGCAAACTTTTCAAGTGTGTGCGCTAATGTGTGAAAACTATTTAAGTGCTTTGCCACTTGAACATTGTTGCAGATTGCTGCCACAGTTGTTGGCCTGTTGTTGTGGTGTTGGCCCGTTCATGTTGCCAGTTGTTGCTGCTCTTGTTGATAATTGCACTTGCTCTGCTTTATGACCGTCCCAGAGTCATAAAATGTAATGCACATCATGTCAGTAAGTACTTGAAAGCTGGTGTCCTGATGTGGCCCAACTTTCGGTTGTCGATGGAACCAGCGTACCCCCAGCTTTTCCCCATTTTCCCTATTCTCTCATTAGAGTTTTCCGTTTAATATATTGCATTCTCACTCCACTCTACTCCTGTTTCTATTTCTAATGATTGAATGAACAATAACAAACATGTACATGAGAGTTTCAGTATCGATGAATGTGAAATGTGAAATATGTGTCCTTACAATGTGTTTTTCCGTTGGGGTAAAATGAAAGCGCATTTGCCATTAAAAACAATAAAGAAAATGCGGCAAAAATAAATTGCAAACAAATGTTGGAAAAATGGTAAAATGGTTCCAATGTGTGTTTTGTTACGTTATGTGTGTGAGTGTGTGAGGAGAGTGGCAAATGAGGGCAAAGAAAACAAAAAACAGAAACTAAAGTGTGAGTAAGCCTTTCTCGTTGATTTTTGGATATATTCATATGGTATATATGGCCGGCTGGCCTATTGCCTGGTATGGCCTATGCCATTGTTGCTATTGCTTTTGCTCCTATTTGGGCATGAGAGTGCGTAAACAATTTCACTGTGGCAAATGGATTTCCTTTTGTTTTATTGAAAAACATGTCGCCCCCTGTATACAAACAAACACACAAAGCACCCCACATACATACACTCTCACCCACACACACACACACCCACAGTTGGGAAAACTATTTCAATTACAATGCTATAGAAGGAACAGTTTTGTTTTACCTATGCAATGCTTGGCGAGCACTTCTTGCTTTGCTTCCTGCCGTCTCCTAGCAGCAACCACAAGCCCATTTCAATACACAAGTACCGTTATATGCCCACCACATGCACACATATCTAAGTATGTATGTATATATGTATGTGTGTGTGTTTGTATGTAAGTAAAGCGGCTTCTTCTATCTTCTCTCTACGTTGAAATATTTATATGCAAATAAATAGTTTAGCGAGCTTTCAGCTTTCCTCATCTCCCCCTCCCCTCATGTGTGTGTGTGTGTGTGTGTGCGATATTGTCATTGTGCGTAATGTATGTATGTTAATAGTCAACACATGGCAGGGGGCGTGCCATAAACCACATACACACACACACAAAGACAGAGAGAGAGAGACAGAGCTCCAAAGACATATAATCGTGTGTACGCAAAAGGAATCACCCCCTGGCCTTGCTTATTATTACCCGTTAATGGTGCATGGCATTTAATTGCTAATCTATTAGTGTGTTAGGAGCTAGAAGGCTTTTTTGCTATTCAGATAAGAAACAATATCTTGGCTTAGGTCATGAGTCACATACATAATTATATATGTAGGTATGTAGGATAGGTAAGAGGTAATAGAGAGAATTTTCTTTTGTTAAATTGATTTAATTGACTGGAATTTGTCTGCCTTATAATTATAAAATCAATATGTGGCAGAAACAAACACTTGCCGTTCAGAATATGAGAACTTGTGGCATTTGGTACACAAATATCTTAATTAACTATGCCTATTCAAAGGAATTTACCCTTGCTCAGTGGCTTGCAATTTGTTTGTATTAATTAAGATAATATTATGCCAGAAATATCACAGGTACCTACTGTCAAATGCTGAAAACCATAACTATTTTGAGTAAACACCAGAAAGGAAAACATTTCCTTTACAGTTGATTACAGTTGATTTGAAAATGGTTTGTAATTAGCCTAAGTATTTCCATGGAAAATACAGTTTACTCCCTACAATAGGAAATATATATGAACTTATACTTATAATACTAATTGCACATGAAAATATTTAAGTCTTTCTTAGCTGTACCCCATTTAAAACTATAAAGTAGTTAGTAGTTAGAAATAATTATCAACTTATACCTCTTAATAACTGCGTTAACAAAACAGAATTTCAAACGCTTTTTAATTCCCCACTTGAAAATTTAGACAATGATCCAGCTGATTAGAAACCACAAATAGTAATGATTTGATAACAAAAAGAATAACCAAGTTTTTCCGTAAAAAGTGCAATTATAAAAGTAATTAAATTACACCCACTGGCAAAACTAAAAATTGTACCAAATGACAGTTGCAGCAAATGCCTGGGAGAAGGGACTTTTTAAAAATAAAATGTCGCACTTTCGCGTACTGAAAGTGAGTGAAAAAAGTCGAAGGGCCTGACAACACAAAAAAATTGAATTTGCATCCGGGGCGGGGGTTGGAGGGGTGAATGGAAAAAGTTGTGTTTGTGTATACAAAATGCACATAAACATAGTGTGGAGCTGTTGACTTTCATTACCTTGCGCAAATAGAGAGGAAAGTCATTAAAAATTTTAATGAAGAAAGTTTTTTTTTTTTTTTGTTTTGTCTTCTTTTGTTTTCCATCGTCATCGTAATCATCATCAGGCTAAAAACGTCGCCTCAGTTGCCGCTAAAATTTTCTAAGTATTTAAATTTTGTTTTCTTTTTTGTTTTACAATTTGGTTTTCCTTTCATTTTTGTTGTGCATTTTTTTTTTTTCATCGTGTTTTCTTTACTGTTAATAACAATCAAGCAAGCTGGCAAGTCCTGGGCCAGGCGCATGATTTATTAGAACGATAAAGTGATTAAATTAAAATTGATTTATATGGCAAGCACAGGGTGGTCTGAGTGCTGCTGACAAAGACGCTGCTGAAGAGGACGAGGGCGATAACAAATACAACTACAACTACAAGGACCTGAAGCAGTTTACCTGCTAGGAACCTGGTCCCGCTTCTTATGTTCTGATTATTTGCTTGTTTTTGCTTCAAAAGATGTTGTTTCCCCATAAGAAAATGAAAACTTTTACACTAACTTTTAAATGCTCAGCAGAAAACATTTGCGATTACAAGACGAACGACAGTTTGCATTCTTAGCTTTATCTTTATTTCTTTACCTAACTGGATCAGTAAAAGACAGCAATCATTTTGTCTATATCAATAAAAGTAAATATATAAGCTATAAATTCAATTTACCAGAAAGAATAATGTTTATAATAAATAAACCTGCGTTTAAAAGACTTTATTAGGTTAATTTGGAAAGAAAATTGCAACCATTAACTATTAAGCTTTATGTTTTAATTGGGATAATCACCCTCATCTGCTTTCTCTTTTCAGTATAGTGAACGACAACTTTACTTGAGATATATATTTTAAGTAATAATTAGGCTTAATCGCTGAAATCTACTTAAATCTATATAAAGTGTAGTGTATAGCAACTTCGAATGAGTGTTTTACTTTATTTTCTTTTAATTTTGGTCAAAAAACACAACAAAAAACAAAAAAAGAAGAATGTAAACTTACTAATTTATGCAAAAGACGCAATGATGGCGTTGGCGGTGAGGCAACATGGCGTATGATTAACCTAAATATTCTTGTTGTCAGCGTCGTTTGGTCTTGATTTTGCCGTTTTGGCACCCCCCAAACCAAAAATTTCTCCTCTATTTTACATTCAAATGACGGAACTAAGCGAATAATGTTTTGGGTCTTGGTTTTGTTACCCCGCTGGGTAGTCGTAATATAAAAGGCAAAGCAAAAAAAAAGGGTCATATATACAGTTGTTTTTTGTTTTTATTTTTTTATATATTTGCGGCTTGTTTGTCTTAGCCAACTAATTTGTTATCCCATCAATAAAGAGTTCGCAAACAGAAATAAAAATTGTTGGCAACTTCTCTATTAGTTATTTGGCTTAAAAGGCCTAAAGACTGTGCTGCTTGGTCGGTATTGGGCCAATTTATTCGATTTTGCCATGTTTGACATGTTTTTATTTTATTAAAATCATTTTTGCCCTGAAGGATTTTAATTTGGATAAGACTTTACTTGACTTACACAAACCTTTCAAATATTTATCATGATAAGAGCTTAAAGTTTTTCTTATTTTTTGCCCCCTCCTCATGAACACACACCTTATCCTTGTTGATGTTGTTGTTGTTGTTGTTGTGATTGTTGCTCCTGTTGAGTGCAATTTCAGGTTGAATTTTTTTTTTTTGTGGTTAGTTGTTCTTGTTTGTTGTACTTAAAGCCTGTGCTCTGGCAGACTGCAGCCTACAGGATGTCTTCTTTAATTTTTTATTTCCCTGGCATTTTGTTTCAAATTGAATTTCACTCGGGCGATATACATGATTCATATAAATTATCGAATATGTTGATCAAACGAAGTGTTTTTTAATTGGTTTATTTTTTCAATTAACTGAAGTCAAATTGAAAATATTTGCAAAGTAATAATTATTCACATTTACTTTTGTAATTATTCACTTTTTTTTTAGAAATTAAATTTATAATTTTTGAAAATAATTTCATTCGCAAAAACTTTGATTTCACTCATCCATTCACAGGAAATTCATTCACAAAAATTCATTTGAATTTAGCCAGCAGCGACCCAAAGACCAACGCGTTCAGATTACCACTAAAGAGACGCGGCGCCAACGAGATGCCTCAGAAAACACACAAGCCTCAGTGGCCAAAAAGGACTTAGTCTCCTAGCGGACGACAGGCGACAACGATGTCGGTGTTCGCGTTCGTGCTTGGGCACTGAATGACGAAACCAAACATTCGCTGCCATGAAAGAACCTTAAACGGAGGCGCGCCAAACACGAGGACGATGATGGCAGCTCTGCTTGCAAGAAGCTACCATCGCCAGCACACGTACATTGAGACACATACAAGCACACACACCAATGCATATATAACAGTATGCATTTGTATCCTTACACTCACCCACACACACACAGAAGTATGGATATGGGAGGCATCTGAGTTCGGCATTTTCTATTCACAGCTGACAGGTTGGCGCCAAAAATGTTTGCCATCATAGCGCAGGCGTAAAACTGTTATATTTGCCGGGTAGCACAGTTTTAGCCAGGACCGAATCTCACTCGAATTGGCGCCATCCTATATTAACATTAGAAATAAAAAGATGGAGATATTATTTTCCATTACACTTCCTTTCAAACTTTCCTCACTTAATTATTTTAAAATTGGCATCTTCTTTTAAATATCTAATTAAAACACATCTTTATAATACATATTACGTCAGATGAGTCGAAACGAACCTTAAAATGTCTCTTTTTATATCAACAAAACAATTTTACCTAATGTTCAATCAGAAATTACTTATGAAGAATGGCAATGAAAATGTTTATTTTGTGTAATGATAACTCTGTATAACTATAATCAGTAATTGATATTCAACTTGTGGTTCATAATTTATTTTTAAGCTTTTGTTGCTGAAGGATCTGCGTTCTTTAAATTAGATTAATTGTGAACAGTATTAGATCTAGAAATAAATGGATGTAAGTAAAATCAATTAATATCTTTAGTTATTTACTTATCTCTGCCTCGCGCCGCTTATATGTTGTCCAGTTTAGTTACAATTTATTGAGCTCAATAGGGTGCCAACAATGCAATTAAAATCTAATATAAAAATTATACACATGTAACTGTTTATCCATCATCTGATGTGTATCAAGCTTTGAGAAAAAACTCTTAAATAGTGAGGTGCAACTCACAATTTACTAAAACAAAATAGCTCTGCAAGACATTGTAAATAAAAGAAGATAATAATCAAAGAATAATAGAAATATTAGAATAATTGTTATTTACTTACCAAGTATCCATGCGATCAGACACTGAGTTGATATTACTTAATTGGAACTGGATAGTGTGCAGCCATAACATCTGATATGCCCTCTCAGCTGCAGTTTCTTTTATACCCTCTGTGCCAGCGAAGACGGATAGATGAAGAGCGAGCATTACTCTCTTGCTAAGCTCCACTGTCGCTCTATCTCATTCTGCCTCTTTTATACGAAGAATCGCTTGCTCCCTGCACTGATCTCACTCTCTCTTTCTTATTTGAAATTACGCTCTCTAGCATATGTTATGTGAGAACATTCTTGTGTGTGGGAGTAAAAAATAGCGATTGAGCGAGAAATGGGGAGACCGAAATTGAGATTCTGCTTTAATTCCCACTCTTCTCCATTATTTGCTGGTACTGAGAACACAGAAAAACAGAGAGCAGGTGCTTTAATTGGAATTGCATTGCCTTTTTCGGATGCTGGCGTTTCCAGTTTCAGTGGATTCACCTAGTATCCCAGTATTAAATAAATATTATCATTATTATATTATTTAATGAATTTAAATGCAAAAAGACATTCATTAAATGAGTTCCCTATAAATTGATTTACATTCTAAATAATTGCATATTAAGGATACATTTACCTAAATTTATGTATTATATTATTTTTACTCCGAAATATCTCAGTAATGATTGCTTATGTCTGCCTTTGAGATAAGGTATTACACATATTTGGTTTCAGTAAATTCTGTGAAATTTTTTAAAGCCGCACAATAAAGTTCAGAACTGTGATAGCTATTTGAAAGGGGCATTTATGTATATGTATATGTATGTACAGTATATAGTTATGTATTCTCATATTCGCAAATTGTCTGCCAAAATTGTGACATTGAAACGCTTGTCTACAAGCTCGCAAGTCGTTTGCTATTTAAAAAGTTGTTAAACAAACTTTCAAAATTAAATACTTTGGGGCTTAAATTGTGCGAGTGCCTTTCACCTACACCCACATAGACACACGCACCAACAACGCACACACACACACACACTCTCTGACACGTACACACATACATACATGGACATAAACAGTTGACTGGCATACCCCGGTAACCTTTAGAACTTTTTGAGCATTGCATTTTTGAAAAGAGTGTGAAAAAAAAATTTTTCAACTTAATATGGTAGAAATAATTAATAAAAAGAAAAAGTTAAAAGCTTTCATTAAATGGAAAGAATCAACAAAAAAACGATTTTTAAATGAAGAAGCGACTTAATGATATCCTGTTAGCCTTGGAGAGCGGAGTTGGCCTGTTATTGGAAGAAGCGATTTAATAGAAAGCAGTTTAAGTTATAGTTTTTGTTAGTACATGTAATTAAAGAGTCTTATGTAAATATTAAACAATTTCAGCTACAAGCACTTCAAATGGACTAAAGGACTAACACATAGAAGAAACATTTCTGTTTACTCCCATAAAAAACTCCAGGTGTCTATCTTTGGCATCCTTAATATACCCATCGAGTTTCTTTTGAAATAGGGTATTAAAACGCATTTGCACTGAGTAAATGAAAAATTTTGTGTTCCGACGCACTGGCTTAACCGATGAATAGATGGAAGCAAGTGAACAATGGAAATGGAAATCAGGTTGGAAGTCGTATTAAAAATGCATGACATCAATTATAAAATATAAAAAACAAAAACAAAAAAAAAAAACAGAAAACTTTTCTTAATTTTCTTTCGCCCATAATTCACACAAGCGAAAACTTTTCCAAAAGCGAACATCTACAAGGGCACACACACACACATACACAAAGAGAGACAACAAACACAAACATACACACACACACATACACTTACATATGGCATAGTGAGCATTTGTTTATTCCTCGATTGCGTACAAACATTTGCATTTGCATAGACAAGTTAAAAGCATATCCTACTCCAGGAGCAGATCCTGTGCTTTTTACTCTTTGCCATTACGACATGGTGGGAGAAAGCAAGGGGATAAAAATGTATGTTAAATTGTTACTCCTTCAACTGAAACTAAACTGTTTGTGTCTATAAAATTTTGAAATCTGTAATGGTTCGATTAAATATTAAGGATATTTAAAATCTTAGGAGAATTCGTTCTCACCTGATCTGGACTACGCCCATGATGCCCGCTGTATACAATTTGAGTCACTGCAGCTGCCGTTGCACAAAATATGTGGAAAAACTCTTGCATACATCCATCTACTAACGGGTTGCATGCAAAATTGCAGATTTCATATGCAAATTTTGCACTTCTTCAGAAAATTATTCAAATTACTTGCAAGCGACAAGTATAAGCAATGTGGGTAATGGGTATGGGTGAATGGTGGAGTAAAATAAAAGATAGAGGGGTAGGATACGACTGCCTTCTTGTATAGTAAAACAAATCAACATAACAGCCAAAGCATAACATCAATAGCATAACCTTGGCCATTTTGTTAGCCCATCAATGAAATTGGCAAATCTTTGCTCCTGCTTACTCAAGGAAAATGGCTAAAGCAAAAGCAAAAGCAAAGGCGAACGCAAAGCTAAACAAAAAGTTTTGTTTATCCTGTCCCCATCAATCAAAGTAAATTGGCAAAATGACGTTTTCTGGGTTCATAACTTGTAATCCTTAAATATTATTTAATAATTACGCACGCATTACTTGACTCTAACTACGCCTGTTCTTATGGAAATGGAAGTGGGGGAAACAAGCCAGCCAAAAGGATTTATCCGTCAAGCGATAAACGCAATTACCAAGCAGTTAGAAGGAACATCCCACATCTCAAACATGGCAAAGACAAAGCCGCCAAGTGAAACATGCAAATTAGCGTGCAAAACTTTGGCACTGACAGCCGCATCACCATTCTGGCACTGAAGGAGTTAAAGTTCATTTTGGGAAACTAAATTTGCATATTTAAATGGCTTTACGCTCCAGACACTTGGCAACATTCAGGACAAGTTCAGACCGACAGACAACCAGCCAGGCCATCCGCTGACTGGTTCTGTCACTTCATGGTGACAGTCGGCGCCTTGTCACGTTTCTCTTGGCTCATAAAAATGAGATTGAATTTTGAGCGGACGAACGCTGCTGGAAGAAGCCGCCTCGAGTTGAGTGTTGTCTGTCTGTACTATGTGGCTTAATAGGCCACAGGACACATGAACTTGAACTCTGAACTTGGAATCATTGCACAAGCACGTGTTGGGCAAACGTAAAACGGTGAAAAAAAGTGAAAGCTGTTTCTTTATATTTAGCTTTTGTTGCGAAAATCGGAAGTCATTAAGAACTCAGCCCAGCACTTTTAGCGTGAGATAAGAAAATTGAATTTATAGCCCACCCCGCTCAATCTCTTGCTTAATTCTTTCTACATAAATTACCAAAATTATTTTCTAGAAAGTCAATTACCCTGGCATACATATATGTATCAAAACATCGTTTTATTTTAGGGTTTTCCCCCTCCTTTATGCCAACTGCAGTTACAAATTTCAAATTCACCCCGTCAATCTGAGTAGAGAGCACAAAAAGTCAAACGTAGAATTCAAAGGCTACATTTTAGCTAAAACCCACAAATCAATTGGACATTTTGATAGGTCAACTGGGCTGAACCAAAGGGGCGATTGGTCCCTGTGATTGACATAGAGCTTATTAGTGAAAGCCGTTTTGGTTCTGCATTACACTGAGATTAGATGGTTTAGGTCACGATGGGCAGACATGACCGATTAAACTGAGACCAGGACCGAAACGCAACTCTACGTTAAAAGACAACAAAAGTAAAGCAATCATATCAATCATTTAACCCTTGATCTGCGAACAAATCTTTTTCTAATATAATATATTTTACTTTAATTGACTTAATTATTTTTAGATATATCGAAAATAATGGCAGGTTAGTGGTATAAAAATGCATGTTTCGCTCCTGTTTATTTCATCAGTTTAATTTCCTTTTGGCTTGTGCCGCTGATCAGCATCAGCATCAGCATCAGCATCGGCATTTTGCCATCAAATTGACTTCAATCCAATAATAATTATTTCGTTTTTTTTTTATTTTGGTTTTTTGGGCCAAATACAATATGTAGCATACTTTCTTGGGCAAATAAATCACAAGGCCAAAGGCAATCAAACAGCAGCAGTAGCAACAAGCAACAAGAAACAACAACTCAATCGGAATGGAAGACATTCGACAACGACAAATGCACGCAATGATAAATCGAAAATATTTTGTTTAGTTGTTTACACAAAGCCAATCGTAGAACCAGACGACAGTTGGACACTTGAATTCATGGGTTTGGTGGGAGGGGCTCAAGTGAAAGCAAAACAAATTGTTGAGGCCCCCACAATGGCCCAACTGCTAAGCTGTCAGTTATCAATAAAAAGAAAAAGGAAAATAGACTTTCAACAGCATTCATGACATGCTGCGGTTCAATTTAATGAATGAACAAACAGTAGAGCAAAACTGAAGATTGAGTTGGCCCATTTCACCTCATCCTCAATGGACATTTCTGTCTACACTTTTGGCAGCTGCCTCCAGCCGCTAATGCAAGTGTTAATTGTGTTCGTGATTTAAGCTTTGCCGGGGTGTCGTTAGGAATAATTGCTTTTTAATTGAGTTTGTTCTGAAGAACAAGGCTTTCTTCGACTTGCCTGCAATTCGGTGTCATCATTCATCGTTTGTAGCCCAAGATGTTCTATCCACTAGAACTACCACGACCACGTCCTCGACGTCCTCTCTTCCAGAACTATGGCAGCAACAAAACTGGGCTACTCTTAGCTTCTAAAGTAAAAAACAGAGACAACAACTTGAAGCATTCCTTGCTACTTTATCTCAAGGAATATTGCGAGTGTTCCTCTATCCATGGCATACGCTATCTAGCCGATCCGAAACTGCGATTCTTTGAGAGGTAAACTAAAACTATTTTTCGGTATATTCTTTGTAATAATTAATTTAAATTTACATTGTATTAAGGATCATCTGGCTTTTGTTGCTGGTAGCAACTTCAATTTGTGCCATTTTTGTTTATGTAGACCTCACCGAATTATATCACGCTGTACGCATTCAGACCACCATCAAGGACTCCATGCAGCCGATATTTTTTGTACCATTTCCCTCAGTGGGCATTTGTCCACGTAATCGCGTTAATTGGATAAAACTGGAGAGAGATGGACCAAATCATTTCCTGGGTGCCAATGTCACCGAAGCCCAGAAACAGCTCTTCATAAGTTTCTTTTCAGCTGCTGGTGATGTACATTTAAATCGCCTTAATAATATGGATAGTTTTTATGCAAATGCCACGCTAGCATCATCAGTAAGTCAATTGGATGAGTTGAACGTGTCCGAAGTCCTGGAGTATCTACAATTGGAATGCAAAGATATCTTTTATGCCTGCAACTGGCGAGGCATGCCCAAAAACTGTTGTGAAATATTTGAACTAGAGCACACTGAGTCGGGTCTCTGCTGGGTCTTCAACTCGGAAGTTAGTCCAGCAATGAGGAAAAAGGCGGTTGGTACTCAAATAAGAGACAAACAAGTGGGACCATTTACAATTTATGTCTTTATAGAGGGAGGACCAGTTCTATCCTTATCGCACAGCCCGTTCTGGAGAAGGCACTGGACTGGATGTTTTTCTCAGTCTTAACAAAAGCTTAATTCGTTTGGATAAACGGGGCGTTTATGTCATGATCAAACAGCCCCAACAGTGGAGTGATAATTCACGCCTTGTGCCACATAATGCTCATACTAGGATTAGTATGGCACCTCGTTTTACCACTACCGATAATAGGACACGATCCGTTCCGCCCAGCATTAGGCGTTGCATCTTTCCGGATGAGAAAGAAGATCCTAAATATAAGAATTTTCCAGATTTCATCTATTGGGTTGGCAATTGTCGTAGTCGATGTCATCAGGAGCATGTTGTGGACTTGTGTAAATGCTCTCCATCATTGCTTTTTCCAGTCAGTGCCGAAGGTGAATAGAAGAATGATAGGGCTATATCAATCGTTAATCATATTTTTTCTTCGACTTATAGATAATTTTACGGACTGCAAGCCATCGGATTTTAAATGTCTCTACGATCACAGGCGTAAGGAAATAAGTCTTATATACTATGTTACTTTAACTTGATTTTCTTGTCTTTTAGAATTTTTAAGCGTGGATCGTCATGCACAAGAAAAGGATTTTGTGGACAATAAATTCAAGGAGAGCATGATTTGTGATTGCTTCACCAGTTGCACTCAACTAATACACGAACAGGAATCGACTATATCACCACTTGAGTAAGTTTACACTAATCTAATAATCTAATTTCTTACAAATTTTCTTGTCTTAGCTACAATGAAATTGGCTCCGAGGTGGGCACATTGCGTTTGGATATATTCTTTCAATCCAATTGGTATATACAATATGAGACCCATATGCGTTTCACTTTTGTCGAATTATTGGGTGAGGACACTTAATCAATATCTTGTTACCCTTGTGATTTTCACTCTAACTATTACAGCTAATTTCGGTGGAATAATTGGTCTCTTTTTGGGGGCTTCTCTTCTAAGTGGCGTTGAGTTGATTTACTATTTCACTATTGGCTTGTATTTGTATTTACGTAACCAGCGGAATATAAAGCCACAGAAAGTTGCTGAAAAATCACCCATCACTGTACATTTTTATCCTAAAATAACACCAACAAAAATTACATATTAAAGGGTTTATGAAGAATTGAATTTCTTTTTGATTTGGCTGATTGTATTTCGATATTTGGATATGCTATGTATATATAAATAATTGAGTAATTATGTATGTTTCCGATAAGCCAGCCAATATTCATTGATTAGCATTATGTAGTGTGATTGCCGGGTTGCCCTATTCAACAGTTGATCACAATGAGTCCAAGTGATAAGGTCTCTACTTTGCCCCGGAAAAACAATGACGATTCAGATGGAGAAGAGTCCAAGGAACAGGAACATAAATGCTTTTGCATTAGAAGGTGAATTAGTTAGAAATGCAAACAAATGTTTCTGAGAATCTAAAGTGAAACAACACACACACACAGATATGGACGAACTCCACTGAAACTTTTGGCTATCGTGGCTACTGTCTATATATGTATTTTATCCTCGGAACGCTATTTTGCCTATTGGGTACAAACTACCATAGAACGCACCGATGTACACGTATCGGAAATTCCATTTCCGGCCATAACAATTTGTCCATTGAAAATGACTGGCCTTAATTTGACATCTTTAACCTACGAGACTACTACTTACGAAAGTGGATTCGAAAGTCCTTCGCCGAAGGACATTGAGCGTTATCCCATTTATAAAAACATTATTTTTGGAAATATTCTTGGATTTGTAAATTACACCTGCAAGGATCTTTTCATAGAGTGCCAGTGGCGACGTCAGCCGGTGGATTGTTGTAGCATTTTTAGTTACATGTCAACTGTTGAGGGAACTTGTCTGGCATTCAATTCGGTTGTAGCTATGAATCCGAATCCAACCTGGCCCTGGTCTGTGGCAGGATCAGGATCCAATAGTGGCCTTAATGTTAAATTGAATCGGATGCTAAAAACAAAAAAAGTTGAAAGTATCGGAGTAAGTATATATATTAATAGATAATTCGAAGCAAAAGCTTTCAATTTCTGTTTCTAACTGTTACGTTAGGCCATTGTTCATGAGTCCGATCAATATTTGGGAACTAGTGTCATCTACTCCTCCGAGGACCGCATTGTGATTCCTGTCGAACCTTTGCGCTTCACTGCCGAAACGGATGTGAGAGCACGTCCCGTACAAATGCGTCGCTGCTACTTTACGGTAATTTACATAAATACTTAATATATAGAATTTCATATTGATCTTTCCTCTAGTATAGTCAGAACTAGGATTGATTGGCAAATCACGTTCACGTTGCATTCTAGATTGTCATGTAGACTATATATACAAAATGTGCAATTGCTCTACGGCAATATCATGGCATGGAGAATATGAAGTTAATGACATTAAGGAGCGACAAATATGTGGCCGCAAGGATTTAGCTTGCGTCCAGAAATACAGAGGTACATCTTATCAAAAACCACTTGATTTTTCTCAATTAAAAATGGTTTTCTATTAAAGTCTCTTTGTTTTCTTTGAGCAACATCATTGAGGAATCTAATGATAATGTATTCTCCACCATGGACTGTGGATGTTTTCCCAACTGTGATCACATTCAATATCATACATCAACCTATACAGAAAAGCTAAGTACTATGGAAAAGACCAGTGATTACATTGAGCTGGATATATATTTTCAAGAGGAGACCTTGTTCTCCTACCGTTCCATGTTACGTTTCACCCTTCTGGATTTGACAGGTAAGTTGTGGGGCCTTGAATTATGTTTTTAAAAGCTATTACTCTTATGATATTGCAGTTTCCTTTGGCGGCATAGCTGGTCTAATTATGGGCATCTCTGTACTTGGTGGCCTCAATGCCTTTCTAGATCGTTTTACCTGTTGCAGGTTGCATAATAAAAAATAATCTAGTTGTGAAAGTAAATAAAATCTGTAATCTCTATTTCCATGTTGTTTTACTAGATGGATGACAAGCATATAATTTTACTTCCATTTTCATTCATTATCCGAAAATGTTACTATCAGTTAGAAGTAATGAGTTTTGCCATTAATTGATGAGCTCAATCGTTGTAATTGAGTAATTATGTTTTGCGGCTATCGGTAGATAGTAACGACTAGCATAGATATATGAATATTGCACTCATTAATAAATCGAATCGTAAGCCAATTGCCAACAGTCTATTGAAAATAGCGTAATGATGAACTCGTTGGATTTTACGCCAAATGAAATTGGGGAGCATACTTGCCAATGCCTAAGGAGGTGAGTAGAACTACCATCCATAGTTAATAATGTAGTTAATTAATTTATTACCTACACAGATATAGCCGTATGCCTCTTAAGGTATTTGCTCTAGCAATTACAGTTTATATATGGGTATTATCTTCGGAACGTTTCTTTGCTTATTGGGTGGAAACCTGCATAGAATGCACAGATGCCCATGTCTCCGATATAAGTTTTCCCTCTGTAACCATTTGTCCCTCAAAGGCTTTGAATGTCAATGCAATTGCCGATCAACCTTTGGCCATGGCCTACAACATGGCTCAGGAAGTTTTATGGCAAACTCCAACTCGTTTTAGTGACGAGGACTTTGAGAATGCCAATGAATATGGCAACTTTAAGTTGTCTGATATAATCACATTATTCAATTACACTTGCAAGGATTTGTTTATAGAGTGTCAATGGCGACATCAGAAAGTCGATTGCTGTAGTATTTTCAAACTTTTGGGTCCTGCTGATGGTTCATGTTATGCTTTCAATTCAATACGCTCCGTCAATCCGGACCCCACCTGGCCGTGGTCTGTGGCAGATTCGGGTTCATATAGTGGACTAAATGTAAAATTAAATCGCCATTTGAGGGATATGACCGTAACCGGTGTGGGCGTAAGTTCAGAGCACTTATAATTAGCCTCGACTAAATTCATTATTTTTTCTAGCAGATCATTTTACACGAACCCAATCAGTTTTTGGGTAATAATGTCATCTACTCAAGTGATTATCGCATTGTGGTACCTGTTAAGCCAGTACGATTTACAGCCGATGTAGATATCAAAGTGCGTCCTGTCAGTATGCGACGATGCTTCTTTACGGTATGTACTAGGAGAATATTTTGGCTAATACTAATCTTTTTTTTTCAATAACCTAACTTAGTCGGAATTGGGCATAATTGGCCAGTCACGTTCCGAGTGCTTATCCAATTGTCATCTGAATTATTTAGCGAGAATTTGCAATTGCACCGTTGATATGCCAGTGCCAGCAAAAGCAGAACTTGAAGAAGATTTCTTGGCACAGACTCGTGGAAATTATCGTAGATGTGGTGTACAGGATCTCAAATGCATTTACCACAACAGGCGTAAGTGGCAATAGGAAGATGTTTGTTCAATTTTGACAATATTTAAATAATTCTTTATAATTTTAGGTTCGCTTTTTGCCATAACTAATATAATCGAAGAGTCTTCTGATAATGTTTTTACCACATTCGATTGCGAATGCTTTCCCAATTGCGACCACGTTCAGTATCGCACGTCATCATATACCGAAAGATGGAATACCGTAAAAAATAATGACAGCTATATCGAATTGGATGTTTATTTTCAGGAGGAGACATTATTCTCCTATCGTTCAGTGCTCTACTTTACCAGCATTGATCTATTGGGTACGTTATCTGAAATATTTCATACAAATTTCATTCTAAATGTGCAAAATATATATATATTTTCAGTTTCCTATGGAGGAATAGCTGGTCTGATTATGGGTTGCTCTGCACTTGGTGGTCTCAATCGGTTTTTAGATAACTTTAGCTGCTGCAGACACCAAAAAAAGTAATCTTTCATCTTTACCATACTTGAGTTTTATTATGAAAAGGATGCCGCATCTTTGGTGTAGTCTCCTCCTGATGATGCTCGCCCAAGTGACCCACACCATTATAGAAATATTGCACTGATCGTTTCCATTTGAGTTTCATTCGCTGCCACAATATACCAAAATATGCATGATCATACAAATGGAGAGCAAATCCCACTGTTAGATAATAAAGCAACTCCACAGCGCTGACCATTGAGGCACCCAAACAAAGTCCAAATATGCCACCCAAATTGGCTAAAAATTTACTTGTTAACTGGTAGCCTCAAGAGAAATAAATTCCACATATTGCTTACCAATCAAATCTAAACTGGAAAACTCCAGACTAGTTCGATATAGAAGAGTCATTTCAACCTGATAATGAACATCTACCTTGAACACTTTCTGCTGCGTTATGTTGGGTCTAAAATGCAAATCGAAAACGCAATTAAAGTGATGAAAACAAAAATCAAGGATAACCCACAATCGACGGGCGGTGAGGGGCAATGTGGTTGTGGCCGTATAATATTCAAGTAGATTGCAACTGACTAGGCAATAGCAAGTCATACCAGGTTTAGTGGCACTGAAATAGGCATCTTCCTCCAGCCTCTTATCGTAACTGAAAATATCTGTGGAAAATAAATGCTTATATTAGGTAAATGTCAGACTCCTTTTTTTGCTGCCATTCGCACCATTGTGTCGGGCAATACAACGAAGGCTAACCGCATTGCATTCATTAACTGTGGAATAAAAAATGGCTTAAGTGCATACTAATAGAGTTAGTTGGATTAAATTAACTTACCCCTTGTATTGTTAAGAAAGAAAATGGGCAACGAACAATTGCAGAGCCTTACCAGATACGATTCATGACACTGATTCAAACAATTGGTTAAAAGAAAGTTCTTGCTAAAGCGGGTCACTGCATCACTAGTGCCAAAGCCAATTTGTTCATCGGGAAACAGGCAATTCCGCCTCTCTGGTGGCATGCTTCGAGTTGATTCATCCGTCCAGGTTATTTCAGGACGAACTGTCACATATGTCTCGGTATTGGGGGTCATGGAGTACACCACATTGGTCATTTGATTTGGTTTCTTGATCATAATCTATAGATACATATCTCTATATGAGTACATAATTCTTTGCAAATATCTATTTAACCTACATAAACATTGTCGGTAGTCAATGAATGTTCACGCCTAAAACGCTCATGTAATACCAAGTCAAAATTAAGCCCACTACCTTGACCAGCCTTGGAGTTATGTCTTGGATAGAAGCCACTTCCTTGTAGATTTTTAATCTCCTTGGATCTCGGTGAGAGTTCCGAGTTGAATACCAAGCAATAACCATATTCCGTTTTCTCCAGCACAAAGTATTCACAGCAATTGAACGTAGAGTGACGCCACTTACATGTTCCAGTCACTAAAAGATCTTCGCAACGAAGTGTCAGAAACAGAGCCAAATCAGTGATATTTACGAAATCCATAACCTCCAGATTATCGTCCTCCAACTGGACAAGTGTCTGTAGATAATTGCCAAAACGCAGAGTTTCCATTCTCATTACAAGTTTAGTGAAGGCTTCCACTAGTTCCCCACTGGCATTTACGGGCAAAAATTTTGCCTTTGCTGCCTCCAACTTGCTCCAATTGATGCGATTGTCGGTACAAATGCCCACAGCTGGGAATTGTACAATGAAAACAGGATACTGAGGATCCTCAACGACAGTTTGAAGTTTCTGTGCCACATAACGCTCTGATAGCAGCAAATAGAAAAACCAACAAATGATCACACTGACAATAAGCAGGATACACCAGATTAGTCTGTATGGAGTTAAAATAGAAAGATCGATTAGTATCCTCTCAGACAGATGAAATTCGTTCCAAGACCTTTCCACATTGTGTAGCTGAGAGTCGTAGAGATAGCGTACACAATGAATAGTTGACTTTTCACAATAATGGCGAAAATAACCACGCACAAGGTCCATAAAAGGTTTATCTATACGCTCGGCCTTGGTCATGGTGACACTGAAATGCTACCAAAACTCGAATCATTCTTTTATGGACTTTGGAACTTGACCAGTAATTGAAGTATCACTCTCAACCCTTTTAATTGAGTAATTATGTAGGCCGTCCCGTCTGTGATTAGACCTTCAAACTTTGCCAATTAACTAGCAATCAAATTGGTATAGAAAAAACTTTTTCTCTTCACATTTCAATAATGATGATGACAAGGAACATTACTTTTAAAACCTGTATATAAAAATCTAGAACTGTATATAAGGTATATACTTTATTATTATTAGAGTAAGGCATTGAATTGTTTATCCACCATCTCCGACTTATTCTCTTTCCTTGGGGCCACAAGCAGGTCTAATATCTCACCTGCTGATAACTGAACAGAATCTGACCCTGCAGACAGCTGCGCTCTCACGTTTCCTTACCTGTAATGGAAACACATGGGATTTTTAAGAACTGTCGAGATACAAACAAACATACGTGTAGAAGCAAATACAATAATAAAATGAACTCTGAAATAAAAAACGCATTAAGAGTGTTCGTTTAGAATTTAACTACCTGCTGATGCAATGGAAAATTTTCAAATCTTTTTAAGCCAGACTTTGGTGCTTAACGATGGCGACATTAAATTAATATGATTTTTCTTTCTATTTATGAAATGAATTAGGTTCAAAATGAAACCGATCATTAAAAGTACATATGCCCAGCTGTTTCAGCTAGTAATAATTAATTGATTAAATATATTTACATATGTACAAATGTATGTACCTAAGGCAGCTCAAAAATAATTCTGTATATTTATAATCTAATTTTTGAGTTCATTGGCATCAGAACATAATATTTGTATAAATAGAATTATATATTTATGAAAACCACGATACTTCGATTAGGATAATAGAGAATAGATTAACAAAGGAATGTGAGTTTAGTGAAATAAATTAACTAACCCTTTTTTATTTGTATCTGAAGTGTAAAGCAATATCAGTAATCATCTTTAAAAATCTTGTTTTATTTAGTTTGTTATTCCAAATGTTTGATGAGACTGAAAGCGATTGAATTAATAAAGTAAATTTTCAAATAGTTTATCAAAATACAATTTTGGATAATGTTTTAATTATGAAACATTAATATTTGTTTTAGATTATCTCGATATCTTACAGAATCTTGATGGCTTAGCAGATGGAGATCTTGCCAATAACTTCATTTTTTACTTAAGAATAATATTTGTTAAATGAACCAAATTTTATGGAATCAACGCTCAAACTAGAAAATGGATTCTATCGTATAAAGTGTAAATTTTTAGATAGAAAAGTATTTAAAACATTTAACTCATTGAAGATAATATAGACTAGGGCATCTCAAATTCACTAAGCCGACTCAACACATGTACATACACATACACATGTACATACTTTTCATATTGTTAAAACCCAAAATGATCGTACCCATATCTTTAATTTTGAAAGAAAGCGACCAAAAAGACAATGATCATAATACAAAAGACATTACTCTGCCTTAGGGTAAGTAGGGATTTGTTAAGAACAGGGATCAGTTTCCATTCCCTTCACAAACAGGTACCGAATCTCATTCGGACGCGTTGCCTATAAATAGCAAGTGCCTGGCCAAACACAAGCACAGTCTTTGCTCGATCGTTGAGGCATCAATAGCTGCAATTCCCAAACAAATCATCACCATGAAGTTCTTTGTCGCCATCTGTTTGCTGATTAGCATGGTAAGAGATTTTGTTTTTTTGCCACAGCTGGCAATAAACAAGTTGATAACCCAAGAAAAGTTTTGAAATTAATGAATTCGAACTTTGATCGGATTTTCGTTGACAGGCATCTGCCGAGTATGTGGTTAAGAATCGCGATAACATGCTGGCCTATCGCGGTGAGTGCGTTAAGGAGCTGTCCATTCCGGCTGATTTGGTCCAGAAATACGAGAAATGGCAATATCCCAATGATGCCCAGACCCATTGCTACATCAAGTGTGTCTTCAGCAAGTGGGGATTGTTTGATGTGCAATCCGGCTTCATCGTGGAGAATATTCACCAACAGTTGGCCGGCGGTCATGCCAACCACGATGAGGAACTGCATTCCAAGATTGCACAATGCCTGGACAAGAACGAGCAAGGTTCAAATGCCTGCGAATGGGCCTATCGTGGTGCTACTTGCCTCCTGAAGAATTTCGGACAACAAATCCAATCGAGTCTGGCTCCCAAGGTCTAAAATAAAAATGAGCTGATGGGTCAGGACTGATTATAGTTATAAGCACTAATTTACACCCACTTTGTGAGCAGTTAATAAACACTGATTAATATGTAGTAGAATCAAATTAACCCCATCAGACTCTTGATTTGTTCAGAAACCAATTTTAAAAGTTATTCCGAATGTTGCTGTATACGAAAGAGCTTGTGGCACCGCGTCCAAGGCCAGGACATGGTCTTTTAAAGTTTAAGAAGCAAAAGTACAAGAATTTTGTACGACACTCTCTAGCCCATTCCACGGTACACGGGCTACAGCATGTCTTTGAGGAGGAGGAGGAAAGACATGTTTGGTTGCGCTACTTTTGGTTGTTCATTGTGGCTTCTTCTTCGATTGGCTGTTTTGCCATATACTCCCTGTTGGAACATCGGCACGATGAGCAGCAGTTGGTCAGTATCATTGAGACTACGCAGTTACCTGTCTATAGCATTGAATTCCCTGCGGTTGCCATTTGTCCGTGGAGTCATGTCAATTGGGCACGGGCCAAAGCAGCTGCTCATCGATTCTTGCCAGCAAATCCCAATAACGAAATTCTGGAAGGTTTCCATCAATTGCTCAGTCTCTTGGATAAGGCAAACTTTGGTAATTTCGAGAAACTAGATAGGTTATCTACACGCAACTTAACGGACTTAATGAATCTAAGTGTCACAAAACTTTCCTCGTACTTGGCTTACCGCTGCGACGAGCTGTTTGTACCCGATTCTTGTATTTTCGATGAGACTCCGTTCGATTGTTGTAAACTCTTCGTTCAGGAGCATACGGAAAAGGGACTATGTTTGGTTTTCAACTCAATGATATCGGAAAATTCACGACAGAAACAGCTCACCAATGAGTTTTATCCTTACAAACTGAGCACAGCAGGAGAGGGAACGGGATTGCAGTTTACTTTGCAATTGAATGAATCTTTTCTGCGGCCAGGCACCATCATATACGAAATACCATTTGCAATGAATGTAGGTGACAGGGCAGAGAACGGAATAGAGAGCTTCCTAATATTGGCTTTTTACTTGCAGCTGATGATAAAGGAGCCGCGACAGTGGACACAACAAATGGCCAACGTTTTTCACCTTTATGCACACACCGAGAACTTTGTGGCAGTTCATCCAACAGTTTTTGAGACAACTCCAAGCACAAATCAAATGAAATTACGACAAAGGCGCTGTTATTTTGATGTGAGTAGGTTTATAAATATTCCCGGGTTTGTATAGAGTTTTGATTCTTGCAGTATGAACGGAAGCCCTACTATCCGGAAACAGATCTGGCCTATAGTCGAGAAAACTGCATTGCTGTTTGCTTGCATCATGCCGTCCTACGAGTTTGCAACTGCTCCACACCTGGATACTATCCACCCATAGGTATGCCAGAGTTCTATTGAGTTCCCGTTTAATCCTGTTTGTTCAACCACAGAGGGCACTCGGGAATGCAGCGTTCTTGATGCCAAATGCCTAGCCCAGAATGCAGACATTTTTAGCTATGTTAAGATGAGGGATCAAGACAAGTACATCAATGACTCGCGACGAGGACAACTCTGCCATTGTCCAGAGAACTGCAATTCACGACAATACAAACTCACATTAAATGTGCGCAACATAAACTAGTAAGTGGGATTACAGAAACTTGTATGGCTAATTACAGTTTAAACGTCTCCTCCAGCGACGCAAATGAGACTAGAAAGTTGATCAAAACGCAAGTTTTTTACGGCCAGCGGGTGATGACCAAAATTGTAACGAAGCTTAGGTACACGACATTGGATTTGCTAGCCAACTTCGGAGGAATTTTGGGCCTTTATATGGGTGCATCGGCGCTGAGTTTCATTGAAGTCGGATACTTGTTGGTAAAACTGCTGTGGATGCTGCTCAAAGATGGTTACCTTAAAATAAAAACAATGTTCGTTAACTGATTTCGTATATGTGTATATATTATAATTATGAATATTAACTGCGTATTTTTCTTTGGTTTCCTGATCCGTGGGGTAACGTATATAAATTGTCGGATGGGGCACCGTAGCCGGCGTCTCAGGTTGCTGATCCAGGTAAGAGCAGCCAATGGCTAAGGCACTGCCATCGTAGCTGAAGTTTAGCGTAGATATCTAGGTGTCATGCTCATAGAACTGGCATAAACGATTCTTGATGAAGCGGTCCCAAATGGCCGCATAGACATAGGCCGATGGGCGTTGTGGAAACATAAAGCATTCACCGGATGGATTTCGTCGATGTTTTTGTCCCATTTACAGTGGCACTTGAGGGCAAATTTGATGGGTGAGGCCTGATTATAGTTAGAAGCACATATGTAGTTACTCCTACTTTTCGAGCAGATTCCGAATGTTGCTGTATACGAAAGAGCTTGTGGCACCGCGTCCAAGGCAAGGACTTGGTCTCTTGAAGTTCAAGAAGCAAAAGTACAAGAATTTTATACGACACTCTCTAGCCCATTCCACGGTACACGGGCTACAGCATGTCTTTGAGGAGGAGGAGGAAAGACATGTTTGGTTGCGCTACTTTTGGTTGTTCATTGTGGCTTCTTCTTCGATTGGTTGTTTCGCCATATACTCCCTGTTGGAACATCGACACGATGAGCAGCAGTTGGTCAGCATCATTGAGACTACGCAATTGCCTGTCTATAGCATTGAATTCCCTGCGGTTGCCATTTGTCCGTGGAATCATGTCAATTGGGCACGCGCCCAAGCAGCTGCTCTTCGTTTCTTGCCAGCAAATCCGAATAAGGATTTGCTGCAAGGTTTCCACCAGTTGCTTGTTATCATGGAAGAACAAAATTTTGGAAATTTCGAGAAACTAGATGAGTTATCTACACGCAACTTAACGGAATTGATCAACCTAAGTATTACAAAACTTTCCTCGTACTTGGCTTACCGCTGTGACGAACTGTTTGTTCCCGATTCTTGTATTTTTGATGAGACTCCATTCGTTTGCTGTAAACTCTTCGTTCAGGAGCATACTGAAAAGGGACTATGTTTGGTCTTCAATTCAATGATTTCGGAAAATTCACGACAGAAACAGCTCACCAATGAGTTTTATCCTTACAAACTGAGCACAGCAGGAGAGGAAACGGGATTGCAGTTTACCTTACAACTGAATGATTCATTTCTGCGGCCAGGTATACTACAACGTATACCATTTGCAATGAATGTGGGTGAAAAGGCAGAGATGAGAAAAAAAGGCTTCCTAAAACTATGATTATTCTTGCAGCTAATGATAAAGGAGCCACGACAGTGGACACAACAAATGGCCAACATTTTCCACCTTTACGCAGATACTGAGACCTTTGTTGCAGTACATCCAACAGTTTTTGAGACAACTCCAAGCACAAATCAAATGAAATTACGCCAAAGGCGCTGTTATTTTGATGTGAGTAGGTTTATAAATATTCCCGGGTTTGTATAGAGTTTTGCTCCTTGCAGTATGAACGGAAGCCGTACTATCCGGAAAAAGATCTGGCATATAGTCGAGAAAACTGCATTGCTGTTTGCTTGCACCATGCCGTTCTAAGAGTTTGCAAGTGCTCCACACCTGGATACTATCCACCCATAGGTATGTCCTAGTTCTATTTAGTTCCCGTTTAATCCTGTTTGTTCGACCACAGAGGGCACTCGGGAATGCAGCGTTCTTGATGCCAAATGCCTAGCCCAGAATGCAGACATTTTTAGCTATGTTAAGATGAGGGATCAAGACAAGTACATCAATGACTCGCGACGAGGACAACTCTGTCATTGTCCAGAGAACTGCAATTCACGACAATACAAACTCACATTAAATGTGCGCAACATAAATTAGTAAGTAGGATTGAAGGAACTTGTATGGCTAATTACAGTTTAAACGTCTTCTCCAGCGACGCAAATGAGACTAGAAAGTTGATCAAGACGCAAGTTTTTTACGGCCAGCGGGTGATGACCAAAATTGTAACGAAGCTTAGGTACACGACATTGGATTTGCTAGCCAACTTCGGAGGAATTTTAGGCCTTTATATGGGTGCATCGGCGCTGAGTTTCATTGAAGTTGGGTACTTGTTGGTAAAACTGCTGTGGATGCTGCTAAAAGATGGTTACCTTAAAATAAAAACAATGTTCGTTAACTGATTTTGTATATATGTATATATTATAATTATGAATATTAACTGTGCTCATGGATTGAATGAATTATTTCTGTTTGGTTTCCTGATCCGTGGGGTAACGTATATAAATTGTCGGATGGGGCACCGTAGCAGGCGTCTCAGGCTGCTGATCCAGGTAAGAGCAGCCAATGGCTAAGGCACTGCCATCGTAGCTAAAGTTTAGCGTAGATATTGAGGTGTCGTACTCATGGAACTGACATAAACGCTTCTTGTTGAAGCCGTCCCAAATGTTGACGATGCAATCGGAGCCGCCGGTGGCAAATGTGTGATAGACATTGTGGAAACTTAAAGCATTCACGGGATGGATTTCTTCGATGTTGTTATCCCTCTTGCGGTGGCACTTAAATGCAAATTTGCGTCGCTGTACCTCAGGATCGTGATCCAGATACTCCACTGCCACACGACCTTCAATGGAAGACATCACATAGCCTTCCTTGTTGGGAAACAGTCGAATGCAGCGCGTTTGATACTTGAGTGACGATTCCCGCTTCATGATATAACTATCCAGTTTACGCAAATCCCAAATAAGCACCTTGCGATCGGAGGTGGCCACCACAATCTTCTCGTCAATCACTGACATGGAGTAGACTTTGCCATTGTTTTGTTCAAAGCAACCGACGCAGCGTTTCTCACGCATATCCCATAACTTGACATTCTTATCCCAGCTGCCAGTCAAGATGCCATTCACATATTCAGCATGCTCCACGCAGCGGATGGGCTCGTCGTGACTTCCAACCACGGTCTCTGTCTGGGTGTTAACATCGAACAGGCGCAACGTATTGTCCAATGACCCACTGGCCACATGCACGATGTCCATGAAGGCGCAATCCAAAATGGGGACATCTTGCACAAATTTTTGGCGCATTTGATTTGCCGCCACATCGTAAAATCGCAGTGTTCCGTCCCAGGAAGACGCGGCCATATATTGGTTGGACTTGGGTCCAAACTTAACCGCCGAGATCAGGTCATCAGGAGGATTATTTAGCTTAAACTCTGGAGGACGCATTTCTTCTTTTTTTTTTGTTATTAACACAAATTAAATATTTTAACGAAAATTCAGCGGCGTCCCTTCTAGAGCTGGGAAATCTATCGATGGAACCATCGATAATATCGATGGAAAAAGTCCAAGCCATCGATACTATCGACTTTTTTTCCATCGCTGCAAAATCCATCGAGGGGGGAGACTATCGATGGATTCCCAGCTCTAACTCACCGAACCGCAACAGATGAGCCGAACTCCAACCGATGAGCCAAACCGATGAGGCGAACCGCAACAGATGAGCCGAACTCCAACTTTACTCGCGAGCTTCGAACGTAAACACAACATTACTCACGAACTCAAACATGTTCGGGCGTTTACTCAAAGTTTGAGCGGTTTACTCACGCGTTTTAAATCGCGTGAGTAAACGCTAGCGTTTTTACCAGTAATGGCGCTGCCACCTAATTTTTAAATTAGTCTGGCAGCACGCTACAGCTGGCAGCGAATTCATAAAAGTCACAGTTTCAGTTAAATTTGAAAAATTAGCAGGTATTATCAGTTAAACAACAGGAAATGTTGCACCAAAGTCAAATACAAAATTATTTCAATGAGGGTCTCTTTTTTTTGCTTTTTTATAATTATTAAAAAAATGATTTTTTTTCTAAAAATAAAAATAATCAATGTGAAATAACCCTTGAAAACAGTCGCAATAAATTTGCAATACATTAATTTTTATTGGTTGAATATTAAGTTAATGGCTTATAAAATTTGGCATATAAGAACAAATTGAAATGATTTGTAAAGTATTATTTGATGTAAGCAGTATCGAAACTCATAATGAAACTTTTCTTATGCAATATATATTTTTTATGCATTTTCCCTTTACATATTAATTTTTGTTTGAATATTATCAGATTTTGTAAACAATCAGCTTTTTTAATTTGTAAAAAACTTATTCTCAATACATAGGATGGCCAATTTGAAATCTAAACAGCAGCCCGATCAGTCCTTGGAGAGTGAATTAAAAATAATAACTTTAAATTAATATTTGCTTGATATGCTTCCTTACACTTAGACATCTATTAACATTTGAATTATATATAATTATTATCTAAGAAACAACTACTCTAATAATTCTATAAATGACAGACACGTTTTTTCAACACATTTTTTCTTTTTTGGTTTAAATTCTATTAGTTACGCGTCTTTATAATTGGAAGTACTAATATTCTGGTGGTTAATTTTCTTTGGATGTTTTGAATTGAGCATTTATGGTAACTACTTCTGTTTTCTGTTCCTATTTTCTTTAGGACTTACATTAACCTTAGCTCCATCATCGGCAGTGCTTAACGCAATGGCAAATTGCGCCGCATAATATGTAATCATAATTTGTAGACGAGCATGGGGTAGTGGCACGCCCATAAACATAGTTACTGCAATTAAGCCATCGGAAATGACAAAAAGAATGGATCCCACTGCGCAGAAAACACAGAGAAAGTTTTTGGCATCAAGAGCACGGGCAATGGAACGCCATAACATTGTCGTGATTAGAGCACAATAGATGGGTACACCCACAATTAGAATTTCATCCAGGTTCTTGTGCACAATATATATAACTAAACCATAAATAAATAAATTAAATCAAGTTGAATTTAGTCTCGAATCGAAAACATTCTTAAAAATACTTACATAATGTAACAGCTGCATAGAGAGCAATGCCGAGGAACCATTTTCGTGGCTTCCAGCCAAATGCGCTAATATAGAAAACATGGGCTATGCCAAACGAGATCATGCCAAAGGGAAAAAGATTAACATTTAGCAAAGCATCTCCACCGCAGGAAAAAATTAAGCCAATCAAAATCCAATGAGATCGACGATAGCTGTACAAATTCATAGTTAAGTTCACAATCATTTACTTAAAGATACTCAAAGACAAGCACTTACTCTTTGTTGAGTTTAAAACCCTTGACCAGAACATAAAACATTAAAGCCACAATGGGCAAACATTTTAGCACTGTGGTCCATAGCTCTCCTTGTGGATCCCGACGAACCAGCGAAAAGTATAAAATTAGCGTCACAAGGAACGGCACTAGCTTCAGGCCATGCGATTTGGCCTTTGAGATTGAGAGATAAAGCATAACGATTAGCCTTAATCGAAAGTATGGTTCAAAATTCAGCGATTATGCAATCACCAAAACAAGAAAATCTCAGTGATTAGATTAATGGGCATTGGGTTGCTAACCCAACCTCCCCCCATTTACTTATGTATGTATTAGTAAAATGTTTCCTTTAATTAAAATATACTTAAGTGGCATAGCACGACATTTGGAATTCGCTCTACATCTATTTTCAGATACGTTAAAATTAAGAAATACTTTAGTTCTTAGCTTTTTCTAAACAAATCAACCGTTAACGGTAAAGAAACAATTCAATTTTGAAGCTTTTCTTTTTCTAACGATTATTACAGATGTAGATGTAGATAACAATTGCATAAAACAAATGAAAATGTCGATAACTAAGAAATCACACATACGCATAGGTGCGAGAGCATAACAGCAGATGCCAGTGAGCAAGGTCAAGGACAAAAGCTTTTATTTTTATACACTTTCTTTTTGCGGTTAGATAAAGCATCCGCAGTGCATACACACACACACACACACACACTCGAAGAAATGTGATATATTACACGAGTGTGTATGTACCCCAAATACATAAAAAACCAAAAAAAAACAACAAAGGCTTTTGTTTGGGTTTTTCATTTCTTTGTTTGGATTGAGAATGAAATAGAATCACTTACTAAATGCACTAAATCGTTCATGACAAATTATTTAAAGCAATTTAAAGCAAATTATAGTGTCCACAATCTAAATCTAATTGAACGATTTCTGGATTCGTGCCCCCTTTTTGCCACCCTAATATAAATAAGCCGCTAAATACGTAGCCAGCAGCAAAGACACGTTGCACACTTTCGACCAGCCGTCAATAAACTGAAAGTAAGTCGTACAAAAAAATTTTAATTCAACTGGACGCTCCAATGGACTGAACTGGAGAGCACACACAGATACACACTCACACACACACACACACACTCAGAATTTTCGGTTTCATGTGTGTCCATAAGCATAAGCAGCAGCATTCAGATATAGAAACAGCTGTAAGCAGATTGATTATTGAGTGTTGTGTACCTTGGCTATTATCACCACAACAGAGAAAACCATCGAATAAGAGAGAGAGAGAGTTGTGGAGAGAGCGAGTGCGCAGAAATTATTGCCAGAGTGGGAGAGCATCACGCAACAGGTTAATTGGAGAATGCATTCAATACACTGACCAAAAGTTTGTTTCGGCGAAAGCAAAACATGCGCATATTCGACTCAAAAACGTTGCTATCTCGCTCTCTATCTCTCACTCTCACACTCGATTTTTGAAAAATGCAATAATACACTTTCACTTGGCGGTGGCGTCGGCGGCGGAAGCTTTCGCAAGCTTACAGCAAAAGTTTCTTGCCGTTAGCCTGCCTCTTTCCATGTCAAAGTTTCATTCCGTGTTAAGTTGTGGCATTTTTCAGGCGTGCTAAAATTGTTCAGCTGCCTCAGTGAAATTCCCTTAAAGTCAACTCTTGAAGAAAATTTTTGCAAGAAAAGTTTTTTTGTGGTTGCAGTTGGTAAACTAGTAATTTGCAAGTACCTGTCAGGTAAGAAAACTATAATTGATGACAGCCTGTAAGTATGCAATGCTGAAAATATGAAAAAGTGGTGCAAGGAAACATTGGAAAATTGTGTATCCATTGGGTGAGGGTGGCGTTTCCTGTAAGCAAATATAGCACCAAACTTGGGCTTAGAGGGAAGAATAGAGGCATGAGTGGGGTAGGGAATGGAACAAAAGTTGACCACTGACACATTTTTTTTTATTTGGCTAAGGGAAAACTTGAAACTCATCATGAATTATGCAAAAATTAATTTATGATAATGGTTTATACTAAGTTTGGAGAAAGCAAAAGTAAGAGCACACACAGACACAAGCACACGCACTCTTGACCTCCGAGTACTCACACACATACATACATCAACTGAGACAGTGATAGAGACGCCTGCAGCCACTCAAGTTGAGAAAAGACCCGACCCGACTACGACACTGCAGGCACACAGGGACAAGGCATTTATGGGCCAGTGGGTGGCTCACGTATTCAGCCAGACGCGACCCTACCTCCTACACATACATACACTCACAAACACACACACACACACACAGACAAGTGCACATTGAACTTGAGAAGTCCACACGACCAAGCAGAGCTGGGTACAGATGGGTGTATCCCACCCAAATATGACAAGTGACAGAATATATTGATGGCCAAAGGCAAATCTATATCTCTATATAAAGATGGAAATCAATGACGAAATATCTTAACGCCAAAATGATTTATCAATTTAAGTGTGCTCATATAAGAATTGGCACAAAGAAAAACAACAAGAATAAAAACTAAATTTAGATTAAATTTAACTTTTACTTGTTGAGTTTTTGCCACAAATAAGTTAAAGTCACATCATACCAACTCAAAAAGTTAGACAACTTATGTAACATGTTTTGACTATTGTCTCACCATATATTCAAACGGGCTTAATAATACATTTTTTAATTATGAGTTTGGGTCTGCCGATACCAATTGAATTTCTTATGATCTAACTAATTACTTTTCCATCGAACTTATATAGAGCACACGCAATATGGCGTGTCCATTCTTTCGTCGGGCCGATTCGCTAACACGGCAGCCTTCGGTTGTTGTGGAGCACGGCGCAAATTGGGCCCTCGAGGATGAGGAATTGTCCGATGATGCTTTAACTTTAACTCATTTGCAAATGGCCATACAACTCCTGACGGCTCCATCAAATGAGGATCTCAATACGGCCGTCACCTCATTGGTGGCCAAATATCGCCAAAGTTGGCCCAATATACACAAGCTGTAAGTAGATAAATAATCTTTTTGCTGTTCTTTTATCTACATGATGGTTTCTTGGTATCTTTAGTAAATTAGATCCGAACACCTTTAAGAGTTGTGCCAACTATGACTATCTGGGCGACATACAAGAGTTGCTGCTAAAAATGGATGAGGCCAGTGCCAGTGAGATTCTCGTATTGTTAGGGGAAGAACTCATTACCTGCTGCTGCACAGGAATCATTGAGCGGGCTTTTCGTTGTCTGGGCACAGATCTTCAGGAGTTTCTGGGCTCCCTCGATGGAGTGTATGATGTCCTGAAGTTGCAGGAGGTAAGCTATGCAAAAACCTAATTATTAGTTTTGTGATTAAAAGGTGTTGCTCACCTAGGATGATGTAACCGATACTGGATTCGTGTGTGCCGGCGAGGGAGAATTAATTTTCACCTCAGAGCGTCCAGTGATTGCTTGGCTCCTGCTGGGCTCACTCAAGGCTCTGACTCGCATGCTGTATAAGGTGGATGTTAATATCAAAATCGAACCAGTTGAAGGAGATGCTCGTCGCTATCGTTATCTCTTTTCTCTCGTGAAGGACAGTTCCCAATCAATGCTGATGAGTCGTCCGCCTGCGGTGGCCACTGCCAAGCCGCTGCCTGAAACAGTGCAACGAAGCAATTCAAGCAATGCTTCAGATTTGCAAATGAGCTCGGCCAACTTCTGTAAGATGTTTCCCTGGCATTTTATTATGAATGAACAACTCGAACTGGTGCAGCTGGGACGAGGTTTTAGCAAGCTATATAAGCCATATCTGGCCGATTTTGGCTGCCTGGCCAGCACTTACTTTGACTTCAAGCGACCCAAGGGCTTGACCATGAAATTCCGTGACATTGTGCGACGCACTTATACTCCATTCCTCATAGGACTAATGAGTCCGCCGGGTGTGGATGACTTTCCAGCCGTAGGATTGGAGATCAAGGGGCAAATGGTTCATTGCCCGGAATCCAATTCTCTACTCTTCATTGGATCCCCATTTCTGGATGGGTTGGATGGCCTCACGTGCAATGGTCTCTTCATCTCTGACATTCCCCTGCACGATGCAACACGTGAGGTAATTTTGGTAGGCGAACAGGCTCGAGCCCAAGACGGTTTGCGTCGTCGCATGGACAAACTGAAGAGCAGCATTGAGGAGGCCAATTCAGCTGTGACCAAGGAGCGTAAGAAGAATGTAAGCCTCTTGCATTTGATCTTTCCCGCTGAAATCGCAGAGAAATTGTGGCTTGGCTCATCGATTGATGCCAAAACTTATCCGGATGTGACCATTCTGTTCAGTGACATTGTTGGCTTCACCAGCATCTGCTCGAGAGCCACGCCCTTTATGGTCATTAGCATGTTGGAGGGCTTGTACAAGGATTTCGATGAATTCTGTGACCTATTCGATGTCTACAAGGTGGAGACCATTGGTGATGCCTATTGTGTGGCCAGTGGATTGCATCGCGCTTCCATTTACGATGCTCATAAGGTCGCTTGGATGGCTCTGAAAATGATCGATGCTTGCTCCAAGCATATAACCCATGATGGTGAACAAATCAAAATGCGAATTGGCCTTCATACGGGCACCGTACTGGCCGGTGTAGTGGGTAGAAAGATGCCCAGATATTGCCTGTTTGGACATAGTGTGACTATAGCTAATAAATTTGAGTCGGGCAGCGAGGCACTGAAGATCAATGTTAGTCCCACGACCAAAAAGTGAGTTAAACTTTTACAAAATTTGATTGTAGTACCTCTAATGTCTCTATTTCTTCTCCTAATAGCTGGCTAACCAAACATGAGGGCTTTGAGTTCGATCTACAGCCGAGGGATCCCTCTTGCCTACCCAAAGAGTTTCCCAATTCAGGCACTTGCTATTTCCTTGAAGGTTTTCGCAATCCAGCTTTGGACAGCAGCCTGCCAATAGTGGAGCATATTAATGCCGCCATGAAGACCATATCCGAGGGTGGCGATGCCTAAACAGAGCTTTCCTAGATTAAACACTTGCTCAGTAGAATGACATACATACATATATAGTTCAATGCACTTGTAGAGAAATTATGTTCCCCCTGTCTCTCCCAAAAGAAAAAAAACTTTGCTTAGCCTTCAGCAAAATAAAATTTATCGCCAACAATTTGCGTTCCAGGCACAAGATATTTATTGAGATTTTTTTCTTAGGCCTTCTTTGCTGCCTCCTCCTGTTTGGCCTTAACATAAGCCCTGACGCGATCACCAATCTTGCTGGCCATCATGCATTTGTGTCCACGGAATGCCCAAACATCGGCTGGGCTCTGTTGCTCATTGGCGTCAATGCAGCCTTGGGCGATTTGTAGGGCCTCCTCCTCGGTAAGATCCATTTTGAACTGCTTGGCCAGACGATCGGCATGGTAGCCCTGGTGAGTGCAGAAGATGTCCAATTTTGTGGCCGAACACAACAAATACTGACGAACATCGGACTCATCGGGGAAAGTCAATTGTTTCAATGCGCTGATTTGATCGGCGCTCAAAGGATGCTCCTTGAGGCACTCAATACGAATCTGTTTGATCTCATCGGCGGTCTTGGGTTTCCACTCACCATCGGCAAATGCCTATCAATATGAGGAAGAAAATAATTATGTATATTATATTTTTCCAGCTTTTCACTTCTAAATTTTTACACACCACTGCGCAGATTGCAAGCGAAACAATCAAGTATTTCAGCATTTTAATTTTAAATTTTATTTAACAGACAAACAAGTTGCACGTCTCACTTAGATCTTTCAACTGAATAGCCGACGGCTCGATTGACTAGATTTATAATCTCGGAATAGGTCTGATACTCGTCGAGCAGTTCAACATCAACAGGCAACAGTCAGTGTGTCAAAAGTTCAGTTTAGCGATAAGACTAGAATACATACCTAATCACACAATTGTTTATTATAATTACATATTTATTTGATTAAATACCTAAACACATTTGTTATTCATTTGCATTGTTGATAGGTCTGTTTCACAGCCAACAAATGGACCCATTTGCCATGAGGAATGGCCCTGTCACAAAATAATGACGAAATTGTAAGGGTTCTTGGCGAAAACTTCAACATTAACTCATTCAGCAGATTCAACTACACAAATAATCTTTAACTTTCGATCAAAATATATTTCTTTCAGTGCTTACAAGTGTCATAACTTATTTCCGCATTCGATTGTAAAAATATTATTACAGCATTACCCACAAATAGTAATAAATTTACGAGACAGGTTCTATTGTATGAATAATATTCTTTCTAAATGGGTTCGCATTTAATAATTCTTTTTCTAATTTTATAGTTAGTAACGAATCTTTCTCTCTTTGTCTCTCTCGTTTTGGTTGTCTAAATTACGTAAAGTTTTTACATTGCTCTGCCTCTTCAGCTCTTCCTAAAAAATAATACAATTTTTATAAACAATCGAGTATACACTAATGAAAAATGGATCATTCGTAATTAAATTTTTTGAGTTTTAACAAAATTTTAAGCAGTTTAAAAGACTATTTCTCAACACAAAAAGCTATTGAGTATTATTTATTTTCTATTGAGTATTTATTTTCTTGAATATTTTTCTAATCTCTGTGAATTCTGAACATTTATAGGGAGTTTTTGAAAATAAAATAATATAACAAACAGCTTCGATACTGTGAAAAGAACTTGCAAAAATTTGTTATCTATTACTAGATCAGACTTTATACGAACATTTTGCCGAATATTTTAATGCTCTTGACATTCGTCTTTAAACCGATAAGCCTTGAGATCAGCATCAGTACAACAAATTCACATTTACTGCCGATCAGTTCATATATGTATATGTATGTATATGAATAGTATATGTATAAATACTGCTCTATATCCTCAATTTTAGGGTTCAAATTTATCTTTAAATAACAAGCATATACCTATATATAAAAAAAAGTTTAAAATAAAATCTCCTTATCTGTAAAGATTTGTATGTTCCGATTGTTGTCTGACTATTTCTGGACTCTGAAGTGTCGTTTACCTCAGTCCCTACAGAAGAGATTATGATTTCTTAGAACATAGCTTAAGTCTTAAAATATTATAAAAAAAACAACAAACACTGTTTAATCAATATATTTAAGTCGGGTTATTTCTTAATGATACATTAAGTAAGAGTTAGATTACACAGTGATCTTTGCAATAGTTTATTATATTATACATAGACTTAAGACATAAAAAACTTTCTATTAATACTCAAGAATATACAAGCGAGGGAAATGACTTAATGAAATGAACTTAAAGCGCATATTAAGCAAAATGCATTAGAAACTAGAAGAAATTAAGTAATCCTCAACATCAATAGTTTGCTTGGCTTTCGCCAAGCAAATCCGGTACGGAGACTCCATAGGACTTCTCCAATCCAATTGTACTGCTGTGTCGGCCATTATGCAACGAATTGCAGTCTTTCTTTTTTAATTAAATCGAATAAAACTCACAGCTGGCAGAGACCAAAATTAAATACAGCCCAAAGGCATTGGCAAGAGTTGTCATTAACATAAGATGAGTGAGCCATGGCGAGGTGAGGGGAGGCGAGGTTAGTGAGTGAATAAAGTGAGTACCTACTACAAAGTCCTATAGTTGTCTGGGAACCACGCGCCCTGACCCTGGGCATATGTGCACATTTTGAGCAACTAATAATAACAGTTACCTCAGCTAACCAAAGGGAAAAAAGGCGTTCACTGTGCGCCCTCTAACTGAGGGTTAGATAGCGCAACGTAGGGCTCGGCGATGGGGTAGGTTTCGGAAATCGGAAACAGTGTTTATACCCAAACAATGGCCAAATGAAAGAGAGACGGAGAGAGAGATCTCGGGGCGTCAACGTCTCATCATGTTCTATTTTCTTGTGTATTATTAGAAAATTATATGGAAAATGTTTTTTGAATGGAAGTTAGGTGAAAATCATATTAACACCCCAAAACGAGTGTCAATGGCCAAAGTCAGGGGACAAGAGAGTGAGAGTGAGTTTGTTGTCGAGAGCTGTGGCCATCTCAAATTACAAGGATTGGAATCCTCTTCCTGCTTTACAACATACCAATTTTCAGTTAATGATCATATAATAGATCTACCTTAACGTCAGGGTGTCAAATGATGCGATTTGCTACCGGAATTCGCAATATTGTATATATTTTTACGTTTTCTTTTGCTCTTTGCTCTTTGTCAAGCAGCCATTTGTTTTGTGTGTCACGGCAATTGTTTGAAATTCGAGTTTCCGGCTCTCGAATTGTTATTGCAAATTTGAGGAATTTTGGATTTTTTTGTTTTTTTTTTTGTTTTTTGAGCACGTTTGGCGTGCGTCATATGAGATGGATATTGATATTCTATTGTGTAAACAATCAAGTTAATTCCGTTAGAGATATGTTTCATTTTTAACAAATAGTATAAACTAATACGCAAATAACTAGACAGTTTTATTTAAAATTCTATATCTGGCTATCTGCTTCTGACACAAAACAAGTCTTGCAACTTGCTAAGAAAAAATTTCTGTTAACAAATTTGTTCAACAGAACAACAACACCAGATGAAAAGTTTCTATGAACTTTTAACAAAATTTCACGTTTCCATGAGTTTCCTGCAAGACTTCCGGCCCAAAAAAAACACATGGGCGTAGTTCAAGACATTGTATACTAAAGGGGGAAGAAGTTTTAAACATTGTATTAATATTTAAACTACTAATTTTCATGGGGGTTTTTTGGTAGGTATTCAATAACTATATTATATACTTGGATTTGGTATTATAGTATTATACAATAAATAATTTGATTTTAGTATTACTATAAAAATATTGGAGATAAGATCTTTGTTCATTCCTTATGTTTTTATTAACTTTTAAAAATTTAATTCATGTGCGAATAAGGTTACATTTTTTACCCAAATTTGCATTCAATTTTTGTTTACGATCTTTGAAATTTGGTGGACATAAAGACGTTTTACCAAGTCACTTTTCTCTATTCGAAGAATCTATTAGACCACGATAAAAAAGTTGACAGTGATATTGGATACAGCCCTGTTATCATATATGTATATTATATCTGAAAGACGTATGACGAATCAGTATAGAAATTGAGACAGTATTTAAACAAACTGTTTATATAGATCACACTTTTAGAATTTTAGAGTTAATCGACCAAATCTTCTTCATATAGAGGTAAAAACCTACTTGTAAAGATAGCATTCCTATAACGCTTTCTCATTAATTTACTTAATTTACTTTTCAATTCGAGTTGATTCGAGTTGACTTTATTAGACTAAGATGATATATTTAGTCACAAATGAAACTGAATAACTGTTTCCTCAATTCAATGAAATCATTTCTCAACACACAAATTGATTAAGTATGATTTGATTATATTTCCAGCAGGATATCACAATCTTGGGTTTGGAATATCCCATATTCTACGGCTATGGCCGACAATGTCGTTGTCGGTTCGGGCTGAGTGTCGTATATCGTATAAGTAAGAAAAGCAAAATGTAATTTCATGCCTCGCTGAATGAATACGAATACATGAGAGTTCAAAGTTTCAGCTTGTAGCCAAGCGAAAGAGAGCAACACACAGTGCTCTCTAGTCACAGGATGCTGGCTGGCAGGACTTGGATACGACTTGAAAGCACAGGAAGTTATTTAATGAGATTTCTTTATGTCAAAGATAAGTCGAAGAATTTTCATAGCCTGCAACTAAGAAAAACCAAATGGTCTTGTAAAACAATATGCAAAAAACGAAAAAAAAAAAACGGGAAAAAAGAAACCTAAACCAAAAAAACAAATGGTGGTGGTTGTGATTGTTATTGTTGTTGATGTTGAGCGAGCCGAGTGAAAAGGATAAGCGTAGACCGACAATTGTTGCACACACTTGAAATTAAATTAACTTTTTTCGACCCTGTCCACGTCGAGTGGCAACGTCGTCGCATTGTTCCAAAGCCTCCTGTAGTTGACAGCCCACCAAATGAAAGGCGTTTCAGTACTTTCTGGCTGGCAGGGGTTAAGGCGTGGCTGGGTCCAAAATGTAAAAAAACAAAAATAGAGACAATGTTCGTGGGCAATCCGTGAAGCGCATTCAATGATTGCTCAAATATTGTCTTTTGGTCTATACTGGCAAAGAAGAAATAGAAGGAAAGAAAAAAAAACCAAAGCCAAAAAAACCAAAACCGACAAAACATAAAACAAACAAATCGCAATCACAATCAAAAATTGAATGAATGAGGCAATGACGCAAGGAAATCTCATTAGCCGCATGCCTTCAAGTTTCATTTTTAATTTTGTATAATTTTTTTCCCATTTTTTCCACAGTCTGTGTTGTGTTGGCTTGTGTTTTTTTTTATTATTATTACCCGTTTCTTGCCTCCAAGAGATCTTTTCTTTGTATTGTATATTTTTTTCGATGGTCTTGATCAAATAATTTTGCGGCCAATGCATGGTAAATATTTGTCAACATTTTAAGGCACTTTTCTTTTGTTTTTTACTTGGGCTCTGTCTCTCTGTCTCACATTGAATCAGAAGCAACCACTTGAGGTGAGTCGGAGTCATCAAAAGAGCGAAGAGCTCTGAAACTGAGTGTGTATGTGTGTTTGTGTGTGCTGGTGTGTGTTTGGGGATATGACCGGCAGCTAAAGGTAAGTAAAGTAGCAATGATATCCAAACTGATTGAAACTTTCCTAAATCCATTTCGAAATTTCAATAACGAATATTTAATACGCTAACATTTGATATAAAAAGGAGAATAGGAGATTTTGCAGAGATTATGAATATTATCTTTATATAAACTGACCAATATGTTTAGTTTAACGATTAGTTTTAAGAATATGCTATTAGTAATTGAAATTATATTAGAATGAGATCCAAAATACTCATCTTTTTGACACAGAAACTTCTACTAGTAACCGATATCCTGTAAGTAGTAACCGAAATTCTGTTCTTAGACCAAAAATGGATTATTAAAAAAGTAGTTTAACTAATTTTAATGCAAAAATAGCTGAATAATTAGACTGATCAATAAAGGTTTATACTTTTAAAAGACTAAACAATAAATGAAACAAATGGTCTTCAATTGCCTATATTGGAAGCTCGATATATTCGTTTGAATTTAGTATAAACAATTGATTTAACTTTAGGGTTAGAACACCAATGATTTTTTGGGATCAACTGAAAGGTTTAAAAATTGAAACATTTCTTTAGGAACTTTGAGAAATATTTATATGTATACTAATAAAAATAGAGCATTAAAGCCTCATGATGATAAGAAATTGATTGTTTTACGTTTCTTGCCATGATTTATGTTGTTTTATTTTCATTGTTGTTGGCACACGGGCAACTGAATGTTGCCTTGATTGTTGTAGTTGTTGTTGTTGTTGTAGCCGTTCATCATCATTATTGTTAATGTTGGACTAGTGTAGTGTAGTGTATGTGACTGTGACCCGCACCCTTCCCCTGGCCATAGCCCTTTGCAGCTCAAGCGTGAAGAGAGGCCAAGCCAAGCCAAGCCAAGCCAAGTCGAGCCAAGCCGGCGACATAATGGACATGTTTCAGCTTTTGTTGGCTAAAGAAGTTGTCAGCATCAGTGACTGCTGAACTAATTTGCATATTTGGAAGCAGTAAAAACACATTTCAAGTGGCCACCCAGGGGCCTACTACCCACTTAATGTGTGTGTGTATGTATACTTATATGTATGTATGTATAGGCGCACTTTAAACAAAGTTAAAATGCGAGAAATTGGCCCTGCGCAAAAACCAGTAGCTTGTCAACTACAATATGGAAGCCAACAACTTCTAGCCATTTACAGTTGCCAACGTGCTGGCTGTGAATGAGACTTGGCTGGAACTGGAACTGCCCACAGAGTAGGGTCAAATGAGAGTCTATTCCTTTGTGAATGTGTGTGTGTGTGTGTGTGTGTATAAGTGCTTCTGCTGCTGTCCTTGTGCTGACTCTGTCGCTCTCTCTATCTCTCTCTCTCTCTCTCACTCACTCCCTGTCTCGCTGCAGCAGAGTTCTGCGGTTGTTGCTGTGCGGTTGCTCTTCTGTTTTTCAGTTCGAAACTTGTTTCTTTTGGCCAACTTGTACAACATTGTAGCCGCTTTATATTCTTCCTTTCCCTGTCTGAGTGTGTGTCTGCTTGTGCGTGTGTGTGTGTCATGGCTCCGCCTTTGCCTGTAGGCGGAGCTTACCTGAGGAGAGCCCGCTCGAGTGAGAGTCTCCAGAGAGAGAGAAAGAGACCGTCGGAGAGCGTGCCGCGCGCGCATAAGTTTTTTGTATTCGATTCGTTCGCACACGTGACCGACGTTCGACATTTGCAGTTTGTTTCAATTGCAATTATTTTGTAACATTCTAATAGGCCAATGCGGACCCCAACCCCACCCACAACCTCACCATCACAGTGCCACCTCAGCCTTTGCCTTTTAATGCATCCAAAGCCTGAGAATTTCTATTGTTACAAATTCAATCGATATTTTCTATGTTATCCAGGACACCAATTTCAGCAAAGCCTTTCTTAACTGAGAAGTTAAGTTCTAAATATATAATACGTTAACTTGCTTAATCAGTAACCTGCTGAGAAATATATAAAACAAATGGCTAATACGATTAGTAGCTATTAAGTTAGAAAATTCATATCTATTGGTTTTCTTACTATGTGAATTGACGTACATAGATTACACTTCGGGATTGAATTTTAAGATGCAACAAATTGATTTTGGGTGCACTATATTGTCATAGTTTTAGTCGCCAAGGATTCGGATTCACTGAAATATTCATTTTTATTTATTAATATTAATGCCTTTGAAATAATCTTCTTTTGCAAGATTGACCTCGAGCCGGCTAAGTTCGATATTAATATTAATGCTAGGTGAAATTAAAATTAATACTAATTTATGTTAAAGCGCTTGGCTTGAAACCTCCGATTAATCTTAATAGAACTAAAAATTGTTTCCTTTTTTTTGGTCAAACTTTTAATTTCAAAGGAAGAGATTATATATATTTTTTTTTAATTTTACTGTGCAAATTTGTACTTTTATTGTATCTTCAAGTAAAGAGATTTTAATATTTTATAATTTCAATGTGAAACATTTTGTTTTGCTTTCTACAAAATACACAAAATTTGAAATAGAAAACATTAAAATACAAAACAAAATTATTCATAGACTCGTTCTCGCTCCCTATTTCCCTTTTTGTCTCTCTCTCTCTTCCTCTTTCTGATCTCGAGTCTAGGCTGTTTTAGAGGGGGGCTAAGCCCCTTGCTGTTGAAAGCAACTGAAAATGAAAAGCAAGTGGCAATATGCCAAAAACCAGTAAAACAAACTTTAACATGAAGAGCAGACGACGAGCGACCCCTAAAAGCTACTAGACTCACCCTCAACCCAAAAAAGAATGAAAACACAAATTAACAAAGAGGACTATATAGGTATATAAATATATATACATACATACATGTAGGGAAGGGGCAAAAGAAGGTTCTTGCCGCTGTTGAAGGGGCATATGCCAACTGTGTCAGTTGTGTGTGTGTGTGTGAGTCGCCTACGCCGCCATGCCAACCAGTGGCGAGGTCGCAACAACAACGTTTTTTGGTTGGCTATACCCAAAAGCTCTATCTCTCTTGCATTCTCTACCTCTCTTTCGCACACAGACACTCGCATGAAGTGTATATACATATATAGGAGACGAGAGAGAGAAAAAAAAAAAGAAATTGTAAAACAAAGGCAACAAAGAAAATGAAAGAAACCTCAAACAACCACCAGAGTTAGCTACGTCAAATGCCCCACCACAACCACCACCAGCATCACGCCACCAACCAACACAACCACTGGCAAAGCAAAGCAACCAACCAACCAATCTTCACTGTACTATGGATATTGCTCATACGCCGCGTTGCCGCTGTTGCTGTTGCTGCTGCCTCGAGTGCACAATATTGTATACAGTACCAAATTAGATTTGAAACTTTTTTCTTAATTGCTGCCACCGTCTCCGTCTCCGTCGACGTCTCTTCATCTCCATCTCCTTCTCTGTCAACGTCTCTAGCTCAGTTGCGGCCAACGCCGACGCAAGCAGCACACAAAGGTGGTTGCAACACTCTCTGAATTGAAATCAACCCTCATTTTGCCTGAGGCAAACTCTCTGTGTGTGTGTGTGCGGGACGCTTTTGTATTGGTAAATGTTGCCGCTTGCCGCCATTTGCCTTAGTACGTACCGCTGCTTACGTAGTTGTCGTCGCTGTCGCCGTCGTCGTCGTCGTCGTCGTCGTCGGCGTCATAGTTGCTTAGGTATTATCCCAAAAAAAGTTGAATCAGTTGCAATCGAAGGCTCAGTGTGTCATGTCGTTAACGAGCGGTATTTAATTCCGGTTCTTATTAAATCAACCAATTCCAATAGAACAAGATACAAAAACGTTACAGACTAAAGTCTAAAAACTGAAACATCATCTTCTAAACAACTAGTGTCTATGTGTGTGTGCGTGTGTGTTTAGTGATTCATATTTAGAAGAAATCTCTTAAAAATTGATCATGAGTTTGCCGTCGGGTGTGGATATGCAGAATCTCATGTCACAGCATCCCGTTTTGGGTGCACTGCCGCCTGCATTTTTTCTACGTGCTGCCTCCGAACGCTATCAACGTACACCAAAATGTGCTCGCTGTCGTAATCATGGCGTGGTAGGTGATCTCTACAGTCAAAATCAGAGCGAAACTAAACTTTTCATTGCTTACCTTCCAGGTGAGCGCTTTGAAGGGCCACAAACGTTATTGCCGCTGGCGGGATTGTGTTTGCGCCAAATGTACTCTAATTGCCGAACGTCAACGTGTTATGGCTGCTCAGGTGAGTTGGCCTACAGATGACTCCAAGTGGGCAAGATATGCCTAACAAACAACACCATTTTCCGCTTCTGTTCTCGCTTCCCTTAGGTAGCCTTGCGACGTCAGCAGGCACAGGAGGAGAATGAAGCCCGTGAATTGGGTTTGCTTTATACTTCGGTACCCGGTTCGGGTCAGCAACAGAATGGAAGTGATAGTGTCACACCAACACCTCTTAGTCCCAATGGAAATGTTATCGGTGCTGGCCAGAATGGTGTATTCCATGCTGGTATACCATCGCCACCCAGCGACGGCTTTGACAGCTCTTCCGCAGGCAATCCCAGTCACCATCAGTCCCAGCAGCAACAACAACAACAGCAGCAGCAACAGCACCAACAACAACAACACCAACAGCAACAACAACAGCATCATCAGCACCACCAGCCACAGCAACAGCAACCACATCAGCATTACAATGGCAATGAATCCGACACGGATGGACGCACAAGATCCGAGCATTTGAGCGTTGGCTTCTCACCCACACGCACGGAATTGGACGAGAGTCCCGGTAAGTCGCAAAGAAGTGAAATTATTATATTTACGCCTGGCAAAACGTTTTCCCCCTATGGTAGGCACTTCAAAGTCTAAAAAGGCGTTTAAGAAAATCTCAGGACACATTACTTAAATTTTTTTTCCATACTCATTTACAATTGTTGAAAACGCAGCGGTGCATAAAGTGCCACACTCGCTGATGCATATGTGTGGCATATGTGTGTGTGTGTACTTGAGTGTGGGCGTGTGTGCCGTTTAGGTGTTGTTGTGACAAAGGTTTCGTCCCCCCAAACACAAGCTGCAGGTTAACCATCCATGCAAAATGTCGCACAAACAATAAATGTGAATCCAGCATGTGGTTACAAAAAAGTTAAATTTTACACAAATTCCATAAAATTTCTTTTCATTTAAACTGAAATTTAATAAGCATCTTGGCTAGTTGTCGAAATTTATTCCAAAACATTTTTAAATGGGTCGAAACTGGGCGTACTTCTCACATAATACCAGAACTGGCAACAAAATTCATTACAGAATTCTTTATATTGTTTGTGTTTCAATATATCTTAAATAAAGCTTAACAAAATTGGGAATGAAATCTGTTCAAGTTTGAAAATCCATATTCTTTTATCAAAGATTTGAAATTGAAAGACACGTCCTTGTTATTTTGGACCTACAAACGGTAATATATACATACATAATCTTGTGATAAAACTCAAAAAAGGCAGACAAAACATTCATAGAGAATTTATCAAGTTTCTTTGATGTTTGGTCTTTTGATCAGTCAGAAATGTTTCTCTTAAATATGTCTTACTCAAACGCAATTTAACAACGTTTCTTTCTCCAATTTATTTAAACAACATTCGTTAGCCCAAAAGTTTTAAAATTTTTTCCAACCTTAAGATTTCTTTACATACTTATTATATTAACTTCCACTTTGCTTCATTTGTATTAGTTTCCTTTGACCTTCTAGCGAATGAAAGATCAGAAAATATGCCAATACTTTCAACCAAAACTCAAAACTCTGGGCCAAGTGTTGGTATTAAGAGCTAGAAAACATTGTTTTGCTCTAGACTTGTCAAAGAATCTATAATTAGTCTTATTTAAGCCGTTTACTTCAAACCTTGAAGTGGCTTACATACCAAAAATTACTATATAATACTTAATTAGGTTTAAATAATCCTTTCCTTTACTCAAAATTGCCTTTATGTAAGCCAATTTGCCCCACACACTTAAACCACAACCCTAAGGGCTTGGAACAATTAAAATAAAGTCAATATTATCTCCAATGTCTTTTCATAACAAAAGGATTTACTCATATCATGATCCTGTGATTACCTTGCAATCACTTTCTGCCCCTTGTCAAGCGATTTAACAGTTGCAAAGAGTCTCTTTCATCTTTCCCAGCGTTATCTTACGCCCACTCATTAGGTTCATCGTGGCAGTCGGTGGGTAAGACAACCCCATGCTGAGGGCGTAAGTAATGTGAACCACTCCAAGTCGAAGTCCCTTTCCAACTCCCACTCCTTTTACTTATTGTTTGCTTGCTTGCCTTTTTTTTCTCTTTGGTTTTTTCATTTTTTATTTGTATTTCCTCATCTTTGAGTTGTTGTTTCGAGAAAGAAAAACATACAAGGATTCTCACGCGAATCAATCGAACCTGTCTATTTTCGTACTCGAATTGTTTTATTTTTTTATTTGCACTGAAATACAAGACGATTTTACGGTTGAATTTACACTGGGTAAATGTAGCCCCAGGTGACTCCCGCTATTGGGTTCTCTTCTCTTTATTGCTATCGTCGTATCCAGGACTCTCTCTCTCTCTCTCTCGACTGGGTGCAACTTAATTAAATTTTCACTGCGGCTTCGTCAATAGGAAAATCAAATAGAAAAATAGGAACAAAGCAGCAACAAGCAAGAAGAAGAAGGGCAACAACAAGAACAACAAGAACAACAAAAATAAAAATATCATATAACTTGTTTCAGTCCTCTGATACATTCTTTATCATCCCCAAGGTGGAAGCAGCAGGTTGCAGATTGTTGGCATGTCAACGATTCTGCCCTTGCCCATTTCATCTGTTCTGTTTGCCATTCCCCTGATTACATTTCTTCTATCTGTTTTCTGCTCATTCCTATGCACAATTCGATACTTTTATTTGTTTTGCTTGGCCAAGTGGAAAACCGCAGAAATTCCCAGGCCTATCTCTATCTACCTGACTAAAACCAAATTGATCTCTAATCTCTATGATCTTCTTTTCTCTTCCCGGCTCTTCTCTCTTGCAGTTTCCAAACGCGGTGCAGCGTTATCGAATGAAACCGACCAGGATACAGGTTCGGAGTCCGGCTCACCCAGCAGCCCAAGGCCCAAAGTGGCGGGACTTTTTAACTTAACCTCTAGTCTGTCGCCCGCCCGCACTGGACCGCCCAGTTCACCGGAATCGGATCTGGATGTGGATTCAGCGCCAGATGAGGCCACGCCCGAGAATCTAAGCCTTAAAAAGGAAGATAGTCAATCGCCACCAAACACACCCGCCGAAAATCTGCATCTGTTGCGCTCGTTTGGCAATGGACATGCCCAGGGCTTTATGCCCTATCATCATTCACAATTTCTGGCCGCTGCTGCTGGCCTGCCCGCCCATCATCCGCCAACACATTCCCCGCTGCAACAACAACAACAACAGCAGCAACAGCATTTGGGCCAACATCCTCAGGTTCAGCAGTCACAGCAACAACAACAACAACAGAGATCCCCCATCGATGTCCTGATGCGAGTGTTTCCCAATCGACGACGCAGCGATGTGGAACAATTGATGCAACGTTTTCGTGGCGATGTCCTCCAGGCCATGGAATGTATGTTAGCTGGCGAGGATCTAGGTCAGACATCACCCCAAGTTCCACCATCACCGCCCTTTCCCATGAAGTCGGCATTTTCACCGCTTGTTCCGCCCGCTGTGTTTGGTTCGCCCACGCATCGCCATCATCCCTTTATGCAGGCCCATGCCAAACGATTTCTATCCGCTCCCTACGCCGGCACGGGTTATTTGCCCGGCGTACTAAGTGCCGCGGATATCGAACAATCAGAATCGAATGGAGCCGGCGGCATTGCCTTGGATCGCAGCAGTAGCAATGCGGGTGACTCTCAGGATTGAGTGGAGGCCAATTGTAATAATGCGGTCTTCAGGCCATTCGAATAGATAAGGAATCCACCCCTGTTACCCTTAAATCTTCATATCCATATCGTCTTAGCCTAGAAATGGATTTCTTTTCCTATTTTTTTTAGTGTTTAAGTCGCATCATACTTTCTCCTTCTCTCTCCCTGTCTCCGTTTCTCTCTTGCCTCTTCTAATATTAAGTCTAATCTATTATTCTAGTTATGCGTAAATTGTAAATTATATGTGTATGTATCTACAGCATTTCTAGATCAAGTATTGTATTATATGACACCATCGCCCAAGCCCAGTTAAGAATGAATCTTAAGATTTAGCTGAAATTAATATTATATTGAGATTATATTGTAATTATTGAGATATATATATATATCATATATATATCATCACGTATTATTTACTAGATAATACATTTCAAACACTGTGTTAAAGTATTTAATAAATTAAATAAAACCAACAAATCAATAAAAATACAAAATCTGAAATGAAATCCAACATATTCCAATTTATTTACCATTTTGAAAAATTTGGGTTGAAATAATTTAAAAGTTTAACTATACATGGTTATAATGGCTCTAAAAATTTTTACGACAAACTTTTCAGAAAAAGTGAAACAAAGATTTTTAAATGTTTTATACTTTTTATATGCATTTTGAGAATAATAGTCTATCTGGGGATAAGTATATGTAGTTCTCCTTAATATAAAAGGCCAGATAAAGTATATAAAAGTAAAGTATTGATAAACTATCAATTAGTTTTTCCTTTTTTAATGGATAGGATAGACACTGTCTTAGCACAATCAATAATTTCTTTCCTTTTCTTCTTTTTTCTCTTTGAGTTAGTTATTTGAAAAATTCTGGTTTAAATTTTCTCATTTTTAGTTTCTAAACTGATTGCATAGAAAAGATATATTATTGCTCTTATGTTTTCATTGTTTAAAAAGGAAGATTTTGCATAAATAGGCACGCTTATGTCTCTGACAGCTAAGTAAACTCTTAAGAGTACTTTAAAAATAGTATTTTTGATAAAACTATATCATTAACTTTTTAGTTATTTTTCACAAAAATCTTAATTGTTTAGTTGATAATAATCGGAAATTTTTCAGAGAACAATTTATATGGTAATTAACAGTGAAACATATAAATTGTTCTCATTTACCCATTCTTTCAGTTATTGACTTTTAGTGTCTTACAAGTATATATTTACAAATACAGTAGGATCCGGTTATAACGACTCCGCTTATAACATCCGTCCGGTTATAGCGACTAAAGTTCGATGAGTGATTGGTTGGTTTCAATACAAACTTATATGAAATATAACATATACATATATATATATATACATTTACATTTCCACATGATTTGGGGGAAAGCTATGGGAAAAAACTTATCAACTTACATACATATGTAGTTCTGCTGGATTATTTATACTTCGGTACGTAAAAAATGGATATGTATCAGTAAAGTTAAGATGTTTTCCATTTACATCAACCAGTAATCAAATAACGATTTGTAAAATTTAATCTTCTAAGCAAATCTTTGTTCTCAATAGGAATGGGAAGAGTTGTTGCATAATCAGTTCATTAGTCTACATCAAAATTTGGTTAACAACTTAAGCTAAGGCAAAATTGGCCTTCATCACCCACACGAAGGATAATTTCTTGGCCAATAGACTCACTAATTGGTTTTATTTACCCATTAAATAGGTGATTAAGCATTTGCCAAATCAACAATCCTTTTAACGTTAATTTCATATTAGTTAAATTTTACATTGTTTTTACATTGGATTTCAGTTTAATTGGGTCCATTAATAATTGCATATACATACATACGTAAACTAAATTTACCTTTAAATCAATTTAAATTAATTTCAAACTTTGGTTTAAGGCCATTTTTCTTGCTATCACTAAAACATTAAAAATTATTATGGGTTTGACTTTAAATCAATTTCGATTCGAAACATATTCGTTACTTACATATATAAACACATTTTTAAATAGTATAGAGAGAGAAAGAATTTCCATTTAATCAAATGAATTTCGTTTTTCATATAAAAACAATTTTAGATAAAAATTAAGTTCATCAAAAGCTAAGGTCATATAAATGCATTGCTTTATTAAATTAATTCTCTACATTAAACACATATCGATGTATTTTTCTAATAACTAAAATGAATCGGCAATTAACAAAAAAAAAAAAATTCCCATCAATTGTCAATGTTAATAGAAAGGAAATGATAAAATAGATTTAAGACCCTTGGGATGGGCAAATAAATGAAATTTTTATTACAATCAATTTATAATCGTGAGAAGTGTTCAAACAGTAGAACAAAAGGGCCACCCACAATTGGAATGTGGCAACTGGACAACACCATCCAGCAGGAGCAGGAGCAGGAGCTGGACATTTCACAATTATGAGCTTATAATATTGGGACGCGTTAAGCCGTATCATCATTATCTATTTGGCCACAACTCGGCGGCACACGACAGGCCGTAAAATTGTGAAAATGACTAGAAAACTATTTATATAGTTTTCCATGTGTCTGCCTCTGTGTGCCCTCTGTGTGTGTGTGTATGAGTGTGTGTCTGTGTGGGGTAAAGTGTGAAATCCTTTTTCACATAAATGATTTTTGGTTTTGTTTTTCGAGGATATTTGAACAAAACAAATTATAATAAAACTAATGCCTCCACACACACACACCAGGCACACACACACTCACAGGGGATGTGACCAGTCGACACACAATTTGAGAAATTTTACAATAGCCAAAAGGACATAAGGGTCAGAATGAGACTGAACGGGACTGGATTGGACTGGACAATAATATCGGTTACACGCATGCCGAGTGCAAATTACAAAACTATTTTCAAACATGAGGCTCAATGGATAACAAAATTAAATTATTGGATATCAATTTGTTCATTATATATCTGCGTGTGTGTGTGAGTGTGTGTGAGCACTCCTCGAAAAGTCAACAGGCAACAAGGATAACGTATGTACATGTGATTGTATATTTATGCTCATAGATATGTGTGTGTGTGTGTGCAAACAATGGACGATTCTATGTACCATTGTCAATGGCTAACAATGACTGTGGGTTAGACCGACCAGTACAACAGCTCAGTTTAGCTCTGAAGTGGACAATGGTTGAGGACAAAGCAGGCAAGCAACTACCAGTAGTCAGTTCGAGGTTTGTTAGAAGGACAAGCTGTCGATAATATCTTAGAGTAGCGTTCCATGTTGTTGTCGTTATTATTGTTGTTGTTGTTGTTGATGTTATGAGCCAACCAAACACACAACAATAGTAGCTGGAGGAGCTTGGAATGGTGGTAGTGATCCTTGTGATTCTGGTAGCATCATGCATGCATATATTCCCCCTTGAAGCACAAAACGGGACACAAAATGCATACAATGTTAGGCATGGAAATGTACGGATAATAAATAGACAATGAATTAATCGCAGACAATTACAGCAAACCAAAAAGCAAAACTCAAAACCGAAAAACCCTAACCCCAAACCAAACTCAAAACCAAAATATATGTACAATAAATAGATCAAGCATACGATACAGAGCCCTAAGGGCGGCTAAAAAACAGACAAAACAAAACAAGAAACCCTTTTATGCATCTGCTGGCAGATGGCATATGTATAAGTTGGCCTTGTCGACCTCATAAACCCTGCCCCCATTTGCCTCGTGTGTCTAATTACCAAAAAGTGCTGTCAATTAAAAATCAAACAACCCAAAGAAATTGCACATCATTTGAATTCTGTAAAAAGATTCGAATCCTTGGCAAAATAATAAAGGGTAACTTAACAGCTTAAATGCCTCAACATATGTTGGGCCTCCTCATCCTCATCCTCATGATTTGAGGGTGGTCTAAAGATTAGTTTCATTTATTTGTTTTTATTTACTTTTCCGCATTTTCAAATGTGTCTTTCCCCCTCCCCCTCCACCACCTAGCTCTCACAGTCGAAAGATGCAACTACTCATTGGGTAACCCAATCTGCGGCTTGACAAGCAAACGGGTCATAAGGCCAGTCCCATGTACTACTAATTTGGCACTGAGACCGCCCAAAAAATAAAATGCTTTCCTCTGTTGTTTTTTCCAACTCAATAAGACAATCCAAACAGACAGACAGACAGACAGACAGACAGACAGACAGACATACTGCGAGGGCGGGGGAACAAAAAACCAAGAAAAGAAAACAAATGCCATTTCAAGTAGCAAACGTGTAAAGTAGGTGGCCCAGACCTTTTTGCGCCGTCAGAGATAGACAAAAAAACAAAACAAAAACAGGAGACACCGCTCTCAGCACAGTGGAATTTGTCCTATTTGTACGGGTTATTAAAAAGACTATGTGTGTTTCTTCAAGGCAAATCCCCTTACGATAAGCCAAGTACTTTACATTTGATATTCAAAGGCTAAAGTTATGACATTAGAAAGCCTAGTTAACTGAGTTTGAAGTCAAGAAATATGAAGATACAATTAGAAAGGCTTAATCTAATGGTTGATAAAGTTAAAGAAACTCCAGAACTCTAAATTTCTTGAGGGGACTCTGCTTATTGTTTAATTCCAAAACAAAATGAAACAACACTGAGTCTATATAGCAAAATGAAAACCGAATTGAGGATCTGTAGGCAGGCCCGGACTGGGAACCTAAAAGCCTACCAAGCATACCCTATACTCTATGATAATTTCAAACGTATCTTCCAAATAAGGGTCCTTCTAGTCCAGTCCAGGCCTGTCTGTAGGAATGACTTATCATATGTTTTTCCATTTATAAATCATTTGCATCCCTTTTGCGACACTTTATGGACCATTTCTAAACACTGTGCAGCAAGTCGTCACTGAGGCTGGAGATCGTCGTCATTCAGCTAATAAACAGCGAGAAGTCCATCATTTGTATGAAGAAACCTGCTCATTTTGTGTCTATTGGGCCAACTAAAGCAATGAGAAATCAATTTTTTTTTTCATTTTACCCTGCCGCATATGCCGCCCAGGCAGATGATGATCGTCGTCTCCATATGATTTTATACAGTAGCTGGGACTAATGCTAATGGCTGTTTTTGGATATTGTTGAATGATCTTCCCCTTCGTATCCAGCTAGACCTGTTCTTTGATGCATCCACTCACTGGCTCACTGGTTTGCTGGCTGATGTTTTGTTTTGTTTACATAAAAATTCATAATTTACATATTCTGTGTGTGTGTGTATTTGGGTAGTTTTTGGTTTTTTTTTTTTTTTTGGTTTTGTTGTCTTTCTATGTTGTCTTAAAAATGATTTTTTACATTTGCTTTTGCTGCTTTCTTCTAGCTGAGGGGTGGGGGTAAGTTAAAGATGATCTTTTAGCTTCTTTTATCCCAGCCGACATGTCAATCTGTATACCCTGTACTCATAGACAAAAAGGGTCTATTTATAGGCACAAATTTATGCGTGAATGAGGAGGCAAACTGTAGCTACTCTATATAATACATAAATTTGCCTTCTTCTCCTTCTAAAACCTAAAGGGCCTTAGAATTCTAAACATACTAACCAACTGGACACTAGATATCCTTAAGTCGGCACTCCAAATATGTCGCTTGGCTACTAATTTAAGAGGCAACTGTACCTCTGTGAGTGCTTAACTGAATTAAACTCACACACTCAAAAATAAAAGCGTGGGTCAGCGGGGTGGATTCCCAGTTCCGCTGCGATCCTCATCAATGTCACCCATCAGAAATTTTTGATTTTAAAAACTGCATAAAAGTCACGTGTGCGGTGCTCCTGCGGTTGACAACAACGTGAGAGTTTGCTCTGTCGGAGATTGGGGTGGAGTATATGAGATTCGAATTGGTTTAGGTTCGACTTTGATTGTATTATTTGGGTTGGTGGGTTAAAAGTGCGATAAATATCTAATTGCAGATACTTGGCTATTTGTTTGCATAACTGGGCCGGGTGTTGATGTTTATCCAACAGTTTATTTGTGTGTGTGTGTGTGTGTTTGTGCACGAGTCCTTTGTGAGATATTCATAATATGTTTATTGGCACACGTTACTTATTTTAAGTTAAAGCAATTCATTTAAATTTAATAAGAAAACTATTCTCCCATTGTGTATATATACCTATTTATGTCCCTATATATAAGTATGTATATATATGTATACCCAAAGGTAGTTCATTCTGCCAGCATTGGGAATGTTTATAAAATGAAAACAATACCCCACTATATTCGTATACTCGAGTCACAAAAGAGTTGAGTTGCAAAACGAATAAAATACACAAAATACAATATGCAAAATAAATGCTCAAATAATAAAGAGCCAACACAAAAATGGCAACGTAACTCAAGAGCTACTCCAAAAAAATGCGAGAGTCGACAAGGAACAAAGGACCCGGGCCATCAGGCCAAAAGAGAGTCGAAACAATGCAAAAAGGCAGAGAGAGAAAGAGACAAACATACACAGAGACAGAGTGACAAAACTGAAATCTACATACACAAAAGAAAAAGAAGTAAAATTTTATTAAAAATTTTATCCAAGAAACTATAAATTTTCAACAGACGAAAGTGGTTTGCCCTTAATTTTGCATCATATATCAAAATACCTAAAAAAACTTCCGTAATATCTAATCCAATTTATTCATTGGGCTCTAAAGATTTACAAATCTTTTACAAACGGCTTACAAGCTTGTGAAGAATATAAGTGGCAAGTTTCTATGAAAGAAATCCAATTCTTGGCAAAAGATATTTGAAATATATATTTATATCCAATTAAGTGGAAATTTGCATACATTTTTTATGTGAAAAATGTAAAAATATATACGAAAACCAACCACAAGCATGAAGAGAGTCATTTGGTTAGTTTTTTTTTTTTAAAGAAGTTATGGTTTTCTCATTTTGACTGAAAATCTTAATAAATCGGCTTAAGTTATCTCTTCGTTGGGTCATTGAAGTACATACCTACATAAGTTGGATTTCTTCCAAAAATTATGAAAGTTTTACGATTTTTGACAGAAATTAGGTAGGTATATAATTTTTGATGGCTCCAAAACTGAGTTCCCTTTTTGATGAATCCGAAATCTAGCTATTGATCAGCCGAATCCTAGATTGTGCCATAATAGTTTTTGATTAAATGAAATCATTTTTTAGCCCTCACCCTATCCATCCATCATTTGGTCTTAAAAATCTGCAAAAATATAAATTCTTAATGATGGAACTAAATGATCAGCACTAAATGTATCTCAAACTCTCACAGATATACTCGTATTTGTAAATATTTGGCATTTAGCTCTTTTAATTATGGTATTTACTTTTTGTAATATCTTCATATTCATTGAAAAATTAAGTGAAATCTAATATTATTTAAAGATATCATATTTGGGCGGATATCCCTCTGGACAATTAATTTGGGACAATTATTTTTTTGTTTTTCTAAATTTGTATTTTCATTAGGCAGGCGATTCTTTTGACCAACGGGGTCCGCAGTTCGATTCATAGATTTTTCATTCTATTTTAATTATGTTACAACAGAGAATATTAAAAAAACTGTTCTGAATGTTTTTATTCGCCTTTATTGATCAAAAAGTAAGTAAAAAACTCTCATTTTCGAACAACGAAATAATGACAACTTGTATTGCAAAATTTTGATATCAAATTATCTTAATCCAACGGTTTATAGATGGCCTTAGCAATCTATATTTCTGTTGAACAGCTCCTGATTAAATTCCTTATTACATCTATGAATATATTCGCTTTTAATAATAACTCCTTTCTCATCGATTGCTTAAAGGGAATTCGTTTTATGTTTTTTATACACGTATGTGTGTATTTAATTCTACTGCCAGTTAAATATGCTCTCATTGAAAAGAGTATCCTTTAGACCAATATATAAAATGAAATAAGTAAATCCATATACATATTAATAAAAGAAGAAATATATTTTAGTTCACAGGCGAATGGCAGCTTTTGACAGGCCATGCCCAGGACCAGGCAGTGGCAGCAACAGCCCTCGCATCGAACCCATGGCAATCCTGCCCCTGGCCTCGCTTCCAATGTTGACAAGCTGAACACAAAAAAAAAAAAAACAGAAATAAAACAAAAAAAGAAATAAAATAAAAAAGGATTCTCTATAGTTCGCTTTTGTGTGCTTTGTTGTTCAAGTAGTTTTCTGTGCCCCCTCCTGTTGCTGCCACTCAAAGGAAACGCAGCTACAAATAAAATTTTAATCAAAATGTAGTTGAGTGTTGAAGGGTTGTTCTTTCGGTGTGTGTATGTGTGTGTGTGTGTTGGTGTGAGTATTCGTGTGTGTGTGTGTGTGTGTGAATTGTTTCTGTCAATCAGCAGCTTCTTTTGTTACTGCTGAAGGATACAACTGATATTGATTTCGAGTTGCGGCCACAGCACAAAGGCAACCAATGGGAAAAGTTTCAAAGATATGCATGCACACACACACACAGACACACACACACACACACATACACAGTGGCATAGTCAGGGAAGCGGAAACACTCCTCCTACCCTCTCTACATAGTTTCATAATTACAAATGGCGTTTTGGCCCAAGACCAAACTGAAGCTCTGACCAGTTTAGAACTTGAACTCATTCGTTTTCTCTTTTTCCCTGTGTCCTGAGTGCGGCATGCGACATACTTGCATACGAGTTTTTGGTTCTATTCAGTTCTCTGCTCAGACGTCACCCAGCTGGTGGCAGATTTCATTGAAATATGGTAAAAGCTTGTTGGCAATGCACACACCCAGGGGGGGTTGATCCCTGTCCCTTATCCCAATCAACCAAACAGCCCAACACCCACTCTCCTGTCCTCTCGTCCTTGCCTTTCTTTAGCTGAAAACTCAATTAAAACGGCATTTAAATCATGCGAATTTCACATTTTTACATTACAACGACTCTACGCAAAAATTCTTTGGCAAAAGTTCTATACTTTTACACAGCTCGACACAGCTTTTGCCTTGACATTTTGTTCTTCTTCCAAACCTCCTCCCCTCAATTGGAATTGTTAATAATTTGTCCTGACACGAGCAAAATTGTCGAATGGTTTTCAAACTTAAACACAAAACGAATGGGGCACTGGCCTGGAAATGGGCGTAAGTCTGCATTTTACTCACATTTTTATTCAAATTTTTATTTTGTATTTCAAGGCGAAGTGAGAGCAATAAAAATTTGTAATAGAAAAAACTGAAATGTATTCTTGTGATTGAAATTCGAAGTGTCTAAACTTTCACAATGAAATTGATATTCTTTAGCCAAGAATTTGGCTTATATTGGTTTGGATATTGCTAAGGTTGAGTGAGATAAGTTTTTTTAATTTGTGTTACATTCTTTTAATTAATATATGATTCCCTGTAACAGCATTTATAACCCATAAACACAACTGACCTCAATATACAAGAACACCTTAAGAGCCTCCATATTTGACTTGGTGTGTATTGTATACTTGCATTCTCAATGTCTTTAAAAGACATCTCAATTTTGACCCTAAGAGGTATATTTTTTATCTGTATTATAGAAATAACGACCAATATCTTCTATTTTAAATACTTTTAGATCATAAAAAGTGTGTAAAAAACCAAAAAGTGTATTATTTTTTAATTATTATTGAACTTTTGGCATTTTTTGTAAGCCCCAATATTCCATCGATCAAAGTGATGATCGCTATATGGGCACAGCCTTTGGTGCTTTTACGGAGAATGTCCTTGAAGATGGTGCATTTGGTATTGCGGTGGCGGACAGCATGGGCAACCAGTAAATTATGATTTAACTTTTGTGCATTTTTTGTACTTGTCAAAACGTAAACTTTTGACTATACTATACTAACTTTGAAGCTGCTGGGATTGGACCCACCAAGAACTCATAAATCATTTCCATTATTAAGTCTATGGATGCTTTCAACTTTTATGAGCAATTACATAGTAAACACTTTGCTAAGACATGTAGGCTCTAATTTCCACATTGTCGCTTAGGATCTTGTTCGTTCAGGTCATAGATGTATAAAGGATTGGTCATATTGCGTGTGCCCATGTCACCGGCAAGTACTTACCTTTAACGGAGTGGATCCAGCTCTGATGTTGTTTAACTGGAGCAAGCACATATAGCGTCTTAGTTCCACTGATTTTTAGTATGCCAAATCCATTAAAAACAACCACAGATCTAGTCTTTCCTTAAGCTAAGGATAATAAAAACTATAAATGCTCTATTCTAGTTGTACCAGTTCTTAATCTCATTCTGTTACCTACTACAAAGAAGCTACTTTCCAAAACAATCTCATCACTATCCAATGTATAGTTACATGGACATGGAGATCGATCTCTACGTTCCTGGGAATAGCAAGACTTTTTTTGTAAGATTAACTTAACGCCAAACAAAATATGATAATGATTGAATAAAAAAGTCATCATACTTGAATATTAAATAAAAAGAAAGAGCTATAATATCTATCAACACATTAAGGATTTCATATAGCGAACGCAACTATGCCATAGGAAAACAAAATGAGAAGAAAAAAAAGGAAAGTGGGCAAAAAACACATTTGCATATTTATGTATTTTTTTTCCTCTTTTTTTTGGTTGTATTCTTTGGCTCGGCTGCTATAACATTAGCATTTCACAAAAGGATAATGCTTGCCTCTTTTGCCCACCGCAAAATCACTCACTCCCCATGAAACTTCAGTTCTGTTGAAGTCGTTTGGCATTTTTCTAGTGACATTTTCGCGTACTTTTTTTATATGGTTCCTTATCGTCGCATGTGTTTTTCAGATTGAGAGTGGGAGTCGGAGTGGGAGGGGCAATGGAGTGGGCCCAAAGGATGTCATTTGTCTTGGTGTGCGTGTGCCTGTGCTTAAGGACCTCGTTAACAAAGTTATTTTGTCTTTTATAACCCAATGCTGGGATGGCTGGTTGGCTGGTTGGCTGGATGCTCAATTTTAGTCTTGGTTTGTGGTGTCAACAAACATAATTTGCCATGTGCCAGCATTAACTTATATACATATTACACATTTCGATTTGCTTGACGTCATGTGGCCCATAGAACATTTTATATCATGTACCACTTGGCTCGTGTTGGCATCCATGGCGTATGAGCGATATATATATGTATATATAACTATGAACTATGAGTGAGACAAACAAATTGTGTCTTGTCATTCTGTTGCCATTGAAGCGGCAACAGCTGTACCCCGACCCAACATTCTTCTACTCATTCTTTCAATTCTTTTCTCTATTCCATTTCTTGTGAATGCCCACGCCCACACGCACAATTAATCTTTTGTAAAAGGCATTTAATTGAATTGGTCCTGCGAAAAATACATATCAATTACAAGCACAATTATATGAACAAAAGGCCATAATATATGGAGGATAGAGTATATTATATAGCAATTGAAGGAAGTTCCACTCACTTCGCATTCGAATTTAATTGAATTACAATTTCAGCAAGTGAAAGAAATATGTGAGTTTTTCATTTAATCTCAACTTTGGGTGCGCACGTTTCTACGGAAATTCTAGACGATGCCGCGCATGCGCTTCTAAGGAGCAGAAGTATCACCGGATAACATAAAGAATGCTTACAACTTTTTAACACATTGCACACAATGAGGAAACAAAGGCCATTCTATAACAATATCCCAATCCAAAATCAAAGAGAAATCTCAATGTTCCTTTGTGCCCATTCGCGTGTTCATTGTATATCGAGACTACAACATATATAGTTTATGTGTATATAATGCTCAACAACAAAATGAAGTTATGTGTAAAGTATACAATAATACATAAGTTCATATATGTGTTCAAGTGATTTGCGCCGGTTTCCATTGTGTCCCTTAATTTCACTCGAAACGCAGGCGCAACCACAGCTCAGAAGTTCTCCTTCCTTCCTTTGTCCACACATAATGGCGGTTGGAATGATGCCAACTGTGTTATATATGTATGTATATGTAGAAACTCCTCTGCCAAAGCACACACACTTGATTCCAGGAAATTTAGTCTTTAAATGCTGCAAATAATTCGAATTCAACATCGGCTCGAGTTGTGGGCTACTTCAAGTTAGAGTTCCTTCTCCGAGTCACTTATACACAGAAATTCTTTCTATGTTGCTAGATGAAATTAATATTCAATGCCAAGAGTAAAAGAGGGTTTTAAACTTCATTTAACCGTTACAAAATATTGAATTTTATGAATAAATACTAAAGGAAATAGATGGGTAAAACGATAGGAAACTAATTCTAACACAATTTATATGGAGAATTAAACGACCAACTTATCATTACCAAAATCAATTCATTATTAATTACCAGTGTGTTAACTATAAAGAGAAGTTATAAACGAAACCACAGATTTATTCTCTAAGCCACAGATCTATTCTCTAAGCCACACAAATCAATATTCTTAGTCTTAGCGATTGAATTTTGTTGGAGCTGATGTTTTTATTTAGTTTCTTAATTTGTTAGTTAAACTGAGTCTTATTTCTAAGCAATTTTTAACTGGCTTAAACAACACAACCTTATAAATCTTCCTCTACTTGTGGGCTTAAGAATAATTTATTGAACAATACGTGGATTTATGATTATAACTGTGCTTTTCTTTTCAATATTTTTGGGATTTCTTTATCCTTTTAAGTTTAGTTTTTAAATTATTTTCTTTTCCTCACTTAAAGTTTGTTTAAAAGAATTCTCTGGCATTATATTAAGAATGAAATATAGAAGATATGAATACATAATTAATACACTTATATTCAGTTTATATCATCTTTTTGATAAACGTTTGAATCATCGCCAATTTTCTTAGTCTGTGAGAGATAAATTCCAAAAAATCTGAGTTTTGTATATTTCAAAATTACAACTATATTAAATCAATGAGTTAATGTTAATATGAATTTTAATTTAATTATAAGAAGAAAGTTTAAGGCTGTAAAAACACACCAGATAGAATTTGAAGCGTTTTTGTTTTTTAATTTTAAATAATTCAGAAATAAACATATTTAACTACTTATTAACTTGATACAAAGACGATTGATTATCCATTTATTTGTTTAGAAAACGTTACAAATATCTATATTCGTTCTCAAAAGATTGACAAAATTCAATAGTTTGTATAGAAAATACTCCACCAATAAGTTCTTAAACTCAAAACTTTTAACGTTTTAACTAAATCTTAAAATACATTCAAATATTGATTGTGAAAGTAAAGCCAACATTTAATACATAGTATTATTCCTGATAAACTTGTTCTCTTTCATTTTCTCACACTTTCTCCATCTTTGAATTATGTTTTATATACACATATATATTGAACTGTCACAATCTGATTCATCAATAAATATGAGACAAATATGATAATATAAATTTCAATTCTGCATTGCAAGCCATTATTTGATGTCCCCTTCGTCCCGTCGTCGCTCGTTGCTTATTTTAAGCATTTTCTCAATATCCACACAATATAACAGCCTCATTTCCCCTCATATTCTCTATCCCAAACACTTCAACATAATTCAAAATGCCAGTAAAACATATTTTCCATATTCCTTTCTCAATGGATGGATGGAAAGATGGGGAGAATATTGGGCGGCTGGTTGGGCAGTAGGGGACGGGGGGACGAGGGGCTGGCGACGACATTGGCATTTGTGCAAAAGTATTTCAAGCGAAAAATCACACTTTGACATTGTCTGTGGGCACGCTTGAAAACGCTCAATGGGATGGCTTTTGGGTCAGACGACATCAGCAGCATGGCACAATTATTGCCAATAAACGTCGCATTCCCTCTCTTTCATTTGGCTCTCTCTCTATCTCTCTCTCTTCCTCGTTCTCTCTCCCCCCCAAATGTTACTCCATCTAAGCACAACGCCCCTTTTATTTTTGGTAGGGCAAAAACACTTTGTAATATTTACCCGAACTCGTAACTCGTAAAAGGTGAAGAGACAACAAATTGTGGGATATCATGTTGGGGGGGGAGGGCAATCGGTATATAGCCGGCGGGTGGCTGTGCGTGTCAAAAGGCAAAGCCAACAATGGGGCAGCGACTGTTGGTGGTTGGTTGCTGTTGCCGTTGGTGTCGGTAGATGGCAAAGTCTGTGGCTGACATTCCACACACCAGAAAACACCACAAAAAACGAAAAAAAAAACCGAATATCATTTGGTAACCAGCAAAGCGCCCAACAAAAATTTCGTCACGCAAAGTGTGTAAATAAGTTCATTACACATTTGATTGAGTGACTGCCCCAGCCTCTGGCCCACATGGCCCTGTCTTTATTCCCGCCTCTGTCTCCTCGACCAATGCCAGGTGTATCTATCTAACTGAAGTTGCAATTGGCAATTAGGAAACAATTTAATTCAATTTTACTACAAATCAAATATATTTCAATCTTCTCAAGCGTGCACACCAATTTTCCTGGATGAGAGGACAATTGATTGTGCCGCATTGCCAAGGATAACTGTCTCTATATCTATAGCTGTATCTGTATCTGTATCCTGAGTCTGGCAAGACAAATGGGGGTGCAAATCGTTTCGTTTATGGCATTCTAACTCACTCACTCACTCACTAATCACTGACCTGAAGCCGAAACCGAAATCATACCCGCCGCACACACCCCAAACAAATTCCGAATGTGAATCCTGTAGCGGATGCATTTAATTTATTATTAGAATTATTTATGACAAACACTCCACTGGGAAGGGGTGATAAAAAAGCCGTTATTGTTAAGTTTATTAGACCAGACCCAAAACGAACTGAAGCAAAAGAGGAAAAAAAGACAAAGTGAAAAAAGGGGTGCCCAACAATGACAGTGGTTGGCGTGGTTCAATTTCCAGATGGTCAAACCGGGAAAACAATTTAAATTCGGTAAACAAACGATTAAGAAATGTTTTTGAAAATTGATTTTGAGAAAAAGGAAACATTTTCCAAAGAGAAAATTTACATTGAATGGAACTAACGAAATAAGACTTTGAAGAAGGGAAATTTTTTCCAACTACGACTGTTTACGGCATTCACTTTTAGTTTCTTTCACTCCCATTGTAACCCGTAAGAGTTTCAAAGTTTGACAAGCTAAAAATGGAGAGATGGAAAAAGAATGTGCAAAATCAAATGGTTTTCTGTGGTATCAACAACACAAAATGATCAAAAACAGCCAAAACGCATAATTCATGCATCAGTTAAATGGCAAGTATCTAACCGCAGGACATTCGAACCGAATTGAGGGCCTAACAAGCCAAGCCACTGACCAGCAACAACGGCGACAAGTAGATACACACACACATACACACACAGAGACACTTGAGTCCACACAACAGGATAACAATTTATCAGCATAGAAAATATTTTTGTAACTTACATAGAACGAAACCGAAAAGGGACAAATGCTAAATTTGTTTTCAATTTTTAAAAGTGAAATATGTTTTGGTGACATTAAGCCGATGGAATCAGGATTAGATGCACCATTCATCGAGGACAACGAGCCCATACGGCGAAGGGACAACAGAATATAATAGAAAGAATAAAAAGGATGAGCATGGCCAGCATGGAAATGCTTTATGTGCGGCACGTGCTCTCATCATCAGCATCATCATTATTTGGTCTTTGGTTCGTTTTCAGGACGGGGGAGGGGTGGTGGAGGAGTTCCAAGGGTTTTTCTTTTGATAAGTAGCAAAATTTTTCCAAACATTTGAAAATGTTGTTATCCTTTTAAAATTTAATTTTATATTGTATATTTGATTCCGCGTATTTGGCTTCGGGCATATGCCAACATTTTGTCGCCTGCAAAGGATTAGCGACATTCCAAGTTGTCACCTACAGGATAATGACAGGATGGGAGAGAACTTTTCTTTCGGTTACAAAGCGCACACACACAGAGCAAGTCAAGGCAACAAATATTTATGCAAATTTTTCTCATTACGTTGTTTTGTTGCTGCTGCAAAGTTATTTTCCCAAGTGAATTTAATTAAATAAATTATATATTCAGCACATGCTTGGAAAGCAGTAGACAGAGAGCACGACTTTGCATCACTTGGCACCTTTTAATTAATAACAAAATTAATATGCATATTAATTTGGCAATATCTACACGTTTTCAATGAAATTGAAAATCGTTTTAACCATCACCGCAAAACACTTTACGAATCAACATTAAGGAGCAGAACAAAAAATAATTACACACAGGACACTTAGATCTGAAAGAAAGGATTTTTCTAATATAAACCGTATTTGTTATACATATGTCAAATCTTACCCATTAAACTTGGATCTTGGTACATTCTTTACAAACTGTCCCGCCGAATTGCCTGCTGGCATATATCTGGCTACTACAAAGATTTTTCCCGAAGTACCCCTATGTTGGGCCACTCCCATTAGTTTCGAGGATTTCCATATAAGCTGTGTAAAGTGTCTTGTCCCATCGGAGTACTCGGCCTTGGAATAATCATATTCCCGGCTCTCGTTATACCATTGTTCCACACATTTCACTGGATCGTCATCGACTCTAAAACAAATATTCTCACCATAATTTCCATTCGAATACTCAAGTTTGTCAATCACACCTAATTTCTAAAGTTGAAAATTTCATTATATTGTAAATGTAGTAACATTTAGAGTAGATCTAACCCTGGCATGATTAAAGCATCCTTTATATAGATCACTTTCCAATGCCAAGTCTGGACATCCATGTAGTCGGCGGAAATCATTATGTTTACCCAAAATTTGATGTTCGAAACTGATTTCTTCAGAATCTGCTAGAATCCCATGAAATTGATGTATACAAACTGTCAACAGAATTGCTTCGATATATAAAAAATTTATATGCATTGTGAATAAAATTTTAAGTGTTCATATCCAAAATGATTGATAGGTGTAAGGCAACTAAGAATCAAAATAATAAGTATTATATTTATATAAGTACAAGTAAGATACACATAAATCCTTTAAATCAATGAAAGAAGTAGCTCTAAGTAGCGTCTACCTTAATAAAATTGTTCCATTTTCCTAATGAGCTATTTCTCTTCGATTAATGGTTTCTAAGGCAGCTTCCTAGAATCTGAGGAAGATGGCTATATCGACTCTAATTGTCACTCTGATCAAGAAAGTATATAGTTTATATGATCGAAAACGTCTCCTTCTGCATCTGACATACAAACAAATAAAACAAATATTTTAGCTTTAACTTTTTATAAAATCCTAATACACTAATCGAAGCAACTAAACCTAAACTAAAGAATATGAAAATGCAATCAAATCAAGAAAGCATCATTCAAAGCAATCTTCCAGCCATCTTCATTTAAAATTGTGTAAATTAATAGCTTCAATTTAGGAAATAAAGTCAATAATTAATGGAAAATGTAAGAAATGTTGGCGACTCAGTTAATTTAAATATCACAGAGAATTCGACAGGAATAAAAATTATATTAAAACATATAAATATGTATATTAGGCCAGCACAAAAAATAATTTTATGCTCAAAAGTTTATTTTTTAGAACAGATTTAAAGTACTCTTAAAAATTGTTCGGGCCAAACACGTTTTGTGGTTCCAGGAACTTTGCTAAAAATAAATTTAATCAAAATCAAATTTCAAAACCTTCTGTGGAGCTTTTTCTTTATTGTCAGGTGTCTAGGGAACTATTTTTAAATTAAAATGGACTCAAAAATAAAACAGAGCAAAGAGAAGGGGATTTTTAGTTTTTTTAGTTCAATGTGAAAACCAATTGTTCTGCTCTTTTGTCTTTTGACTGAACTTATTAAACTTTAAAGGGATAAAAATACTGCTAAACCTTTAGGGCAGCAAACTTAATTTCTGAAGAGTACTTTCTTTTTAAAAACATATATATTCTTAGCCCGAGTTAGGCGTCTTTAAACCATTCTTAGAACCACCTATTTGAAATGATGTAGCAGCAGCTGCAGCTGCAACAGACCAAAAGAAAATGAAACCACAAAAGCCAGTCAGCAATTATTATTTGTGGCGTTTGAACAAAGGGAAATTGAAATGTTTTATTTCTGGTTTTTGTTTGTGAATGGAATAAGGCATATCTTTTAAATACAATTTACACAGCACGCGCTGTTGAACACAAACAGAGCAAGACAGAGACAAGGTGCGAGAGACAGAGATGGCAAAAAAGAAAGGAGGCGGAGGTTCGGGTGGTAGTCAAAGTGTGTACAATGGATTCAGGTAAGAAGTCGGCCATTTTGTTTATGCGCAGCACAAAGGGCAAGTCAAGAGGTGCCGGAAAAGCCCAAAGACCGCCGTGGAAGAGAGAGCAATTTTTTAGTGCAAGCAAATTTTTGTGCTGGTTTTCACTTTTTACAACACAAAGGTAACAATACAATAGGAAGCTGCCGCATCTCGAGGCTCCTCCAAAAGTGACGCCTTTGTACCAGGATTTGCCCCATACTGAAAGCAATGTGTGTGGTAAGATTGCAATTTAATTGCAGTTAAATTGCTAGCAATTTGCCAAAAGAATCCAACAACAACACAACTACAAAAAAACACAAAGAAAGAGAGAAATGAGTAAACCAAAACACAAATAAAACCTACAAACATTTAGAAATAATCATTTCAAGATGAGGGAGTCCTTGTCCGTTTGGTTCACAGCCAGCTCGTTCGAGTGGAAGAAAAGGTTCTACAAATCAAGACGAATGTATCTAAAGGATACGTTTGTGTGGGAAGGTTGTTGCACTTGAACTCGAGTTTTTATCTCATTATTTGCCATTTCAACATTGAGACCTGTCCCCGCAGCGTTTATTTATGTTTATGCTTATTCTTAGTTTATTTTCGTTTGCCCGAATAAACGCGGATAAATGGCATATCAAAAAGAAGAAATAGATCTATCTAGGACATATGTGTGGAGACAAAATTCCCAGGCATCCCAGGCTTCGAATTGTGATTTATCCACAATAATAATAATAATACGCTGTGGGATAAGTATCTCTTAGAAGTAGTAGTCTGATCTGGTCTGGAGTACGCTAATTGCAGGCAAACCCTTTTATTTCTTCCTTTCTGTGGGCATAACAAACAAATAGATTTATGATCCTCTAGCTTCTGGCTGAATCACCTTGGTTATTTAATTTGGTTATTGTATTCATTGGCACAAAAGCCAAACCAGTCAGACAGACAAACAGCCAAACAGACAGACAGCCTGCTGAGTTCTGTCGCCTGGTGCATTGCCAAATTGTCAAAAGTGGAAAAAAGACAAATGAAAAAAAAAGTCTGTCAATACGAGGGTTATCTGGCAAGTTATTAAAATACAAACAGATAACTAAATAAGTCACATTGCCATGTCTATGTAGTTTTCTTTTGATTAAGGATCTAAAGTTAGGTCAGTTATTGGTTTGGTTAGCATAAAGGTAATGCAAAGTAAAGCCATCCCAAAAGAAGTAAAATATTCTTGGGATATATCTGTTTATATATCTTTATAGTTGGCTCAAAGTCAATCTTACGAAGAAAATAAGTCAGTTTGATGTATTATTTTTTATAGGTAATGAGAAATCTGGTTAGATTACGACCTATTTGAAATTTAGCCGGCTCGAGTAATGAGAAAATATACCAATTAAGTGTATAAAGAGTAAACATAACTGAAAATTGTTGACCATACTAACGATTGTGATTAAAAGTCTTTAAACTACAACTAACTGACAACTAAAGTAGGTTTTAAATAAGTTTAAAATAACCAATAGTAAATTTGCCTTTCAATAAATGTAAACCGATTTAAAAAACAGATATATGTACCTATTATTTATCTTCCATAAAATGTATGATAGATAGTCCACCTTAACCTTGTATGAAACAAAGTTTTACTTTCAATTCACAATTAAAACATAAAACTTTAAAAGTAAACCTCGTCGCTCCCACTCCAAAAAAAAACTTAGCTCCGGCCAAGTATTGCATTTTAGTTGAGTTTATGAATAAAATTATGTCAGGATTTACCGTCATTGGCACTAGAGAGAAAGAGAGGGATGGAGAGAGATAGAAAACAGAGCCACATATCAACGGCAAAACAAAAGATAATAAGCGTATCCACTTAACGGTTGCCAAGGATCGCGGTGGTGGTGGTGGTGGGCGCTGGGTAACATTTTCGATTAAGAGTGCCAAACACGCGGTCAAATGGGAAACGAACAATGAGTTGGGTGTTAATACCCACCATATATATATATATATATATGTATGTATATGTGTGTGTGTGAGTCCTTTTTGTCCGTAATCAAGCGTAATATAGAGCATACAATGAGTATCTACTTTATATATACATACAAACATACTTCATATATCTATAACAATGGACATCAGCCACCAAGACAAATTTACTTTGGCATGGCATGAGGTTGGTGGGTGTAAGGGATTATTTCTGGTGGCAATTGTCAGTGGGCAAACAAAAGCGATTTATATAGCTCAGGCAGGTTAATGAGTTGCAATTGCCAGAAGGCACTGAGTCAAATAAAATAGAGAGTGAGAGAGAAAGAGAGAGAGAGAGAGAGGTAGCATACATGCAAAACAGATAAAAGTAGCAAGAACCACAACCAGACATATAGATAGACCAAATCACAAATTCCTCCAGCCAGACGATGCATGTGCAGGAGGTTTCATTGAGAAGTTTCAACAATTACATATATACAAAAAACTCAGTCATTTATCTATAATCTTATGTGCGTTTTGCTCTTATTATGAATATTCTAGATTTTATCCTTTTTTCTTTTAATAGAGTCATTAAGTTTTTTTAATGTCATTAAGAAATCATCATCAAAGATCATTAGCTTGACCTTGATTGTATATTACAAATTTGTGTTAAATCATTCGATCTTGAGGTTCAATTTCTAATCGATTTTAAAAACTTTAAACAATCTAACTTACGTAAATACATAATCGTATCAAAAACTTGAAAATTTAGAAAAATTTTCAAAAAAATTAGATATTTAAATTTTAATGATAGTTAAATGACCACTTTCCAATTTCCAAGAAGAAACTCAGAACAAAAAAAATCGGTAAATAAATGAAAAAGATACACAAGATTCGCAAAGTTAAACATTTTTGTGATTTTTTATACAATTACACTAAGAATTTTCATTGATTAAATCTGTCTTTATCACATTGTATTATGGTATACTACAAAACATCTTCTTAGTCTGCATCTAAACAACAATTTACAACGATATAAGCCATTTCTTGAGAGTGAATTCTAGCTGACTATAGCTGAACTCTCAACAAATGTCAATGGCAACCCTCGCATTGTGACAAAATGTCAATAAGTTGCAGACAAATTGTAGCCATCTCACTCAACTTGGATAAGGCACGCCCATCGTATTGTGTATCTCTCTATTCAGTTAGTATCTCTCTATCTATCTATCTAAATGTCTGTCTGCCTGTCTGTCTGTCTGTCTGTCTATCTCTCTGTATCTGACTATGGATTCACTTGTCATTGCGCATACGCAATATTGTTGCTTTTGTTTTCGTGAAACCATTGATATAAGAGGAAAACCATAGATGCGGGTAAAATTTGATCAATTGAAATCAATATTAAAGACAATATTCTTTGAATTGAACTTGTTGATAATGACATTACGCTCTCCTGCTAATTGCTTGAACGCTAATGACTCTTCAACTGGACGCAGGCCAACTGCATACCATGACCACGCCCCCGAGCCATTTGCGGCAACTAAGCGCAATTAATTAACAACCCAAGTAATGTGGTAAAAAAAAAAAAGAAGGAGGCAAAAATATGAAAAGTAGGAATAGAAAAAAATTGTATAAAATGTTGGTACTTCACTAATGGACAAAAAGGGAAAAGGGAGAGAGAGAGAGCGAGAAAGAGAGCAAAATGGATAGGGCAAAGATTGTATGCTAAAGAAAATGCAGCTTAATGCTAAATTAATTCCAATTACCAGCACACTTAACCGCATCCGCAACCGCAACTCTATACATATATCCACCTTCTATCCCAACCCCAGCCATGGGGGATTCACTCAAGCGCCTTGTCCACTCCGCGGTCAACAAAAGCCGCAGCACGCGCTGACCTCCAGCTCCTCCATGCCCATTCTCTTAGCAATTAGCCATTACCCATCTAACGTCTCCCCATTTTGCCTTTCATGCCAATGTTTTCATATGAAATTATGTTTTAAATACAATTTTTTTTCTCTCCCACTTCTTTCTCTCCACAACTTTTTCCGTTTTCTGTTTTGTTTTTTTGCTTTTCCATGTTGCCCTGCACTTCTTTGGCTTTTGCTAATTATCAAATTAATTAAGTTTAACAAAAATTTGAAATAGGGATAAAAGTTTTCCGGAAACTTTGGCAAAAGTATTCAAAAAATTTTCTTTCACAACTTATCGACAGAAATAAAACGGGGGAAAAAAAAAAGAAAACAAACTTTTCGCACAATGTGTCGCCTACAAGGAACGTTGCAGCAGGCCACGCCCCGGGTGAAAAGTTTTTTACTGTCGCATTTTCTGTTCGGCCGTAAAATGCAGACCTGAGAGCACAAAGAGCCATTACATCGTTAGCAGAGGTCCTGGCACTAGCACAAAAGGACTGCACGTTGCTTTAAACAAAACGCACGTGTCCTGCCAACGCATCGCTTATTCATATGAGAAGTGAAACTGACCTTCTACTCGGACCGTGTGCAAATTGTACACACAAACCCACAGAAAAAGCGAAAACGAAAGAATGAAACTCAGAAAAGCGCAAAAACATTTAAATTTAATTGGTGGTGTATGGCCAAAGAAGTGGATGCCCAACCCAATCCATCCCAACCATAAAACCAACACCCAACCTTGTGTTGTCTACCCAATTGAGTTTCAAAGTTGCAATTAGAGCAGCTTCAGTGGGCGACTGACTGCCCCTATCACCCTCTATATATATGTACACTCGTACAATAGAAACAGTTGGCTCTCATAAAATAAATCCAACAAAAAATAAATAAAAAGAAATCATACAATCGCCATAAAGAAGGAGAAACAAAGCGTTTCAAAAGAAACAAGTCGCAGACCATTAAACTCAAAAAACGGACAAGAGGCATAAAGCATTTTAAATAAAACAGGAATATACCGTGAAAGGGCAAGAAGAAGAGTTACCATTTACCTTGGCTTAAATATTACATTATTACTATGAAAATTGTTAAACTTTTTACCCGCTTTGAATGATCTACAAATAAATTCCTACCAGAAAAAGATCATTATTGATCGAAATGTAAAAGAATAAAGTTAGAGTCACTACGTAAAATCAGTCTTCAGAACAAAGACAAATTTTTGGCCAAATCCGATCACTTGCTCATAAAGAATTATTAAGTTAAACGATAAAATTAAATTATGAGAATAACGAGATTAAAATTAGTAATTACCTCTAGTATATACCTTTCTACTGGACAGTCAGCTTCTGGGATACTAATTTAAACCGATCTCCTGGAGATGTTTGTATAGATAATGAATATATCTGGTTAGATTACGAGCTATTTGAAATTTAAGTCAAACCTTGCAATTTAGCCGGCTTTTGAATATAAATATCTTTTAACTTAAAATACATATTCAATGGGCTGGGATGAAAAAAAAGGCAAAGGCCAAATTATGAGGTACATCAAAAGTCTCGTCTATATCCTTAAACATCAATCTCAGGAGAATGTTTACTAAAGAATATTAATATTAATGAGCAAAATTAACAATCTCAGGCACTCCGAAATATTCACTTATTGTTAGATGTCAAACTGTTTGTGAGAGATATTTGTGAAAACTTAGTTATAACTTGAATTCGATTTTTATAATTTCAGATATGAAAAACTTATTTTATTTAAATTGGAGTAAAAAATTAAGTGTCTCAAAGACTTTTTATATTACCAAACGTTCTAAAAGAAAATGATTAAAAAATAGCAAATGACATAAAATAGAAAATGATGATCCATTTCTGAAAGTTCTGCCATTCACTAAATTGTTCTGAAAGTAAAGCCAAGGATATGTGTTCGAATGGTTCTTTCTTTTTACACTCCCATCCCATTTCCTCATCTCTGTCAGTACGATTGGGATGTATATTTTGGAAATCTGTGTTAAAAGGGGAAAAAAACTTCAATAAAATACAATTAAGCCAACCAAGGCAGAGCAATATCTCGTTAAATCGAATGAAAACCTTTCCTCTTCAAGAATTTTCGAATGATGTGCGTAAAGAAATAGAAAAAAAAAACGTTGATGAACATCTACTGGGAAAAAAAATCTCTCTCTTTCTCTGTTTGAAAGCAAAAGGTAAATTGTAAGTGAAAAATCAAATTGCATTACGCCCAATTCTGCCACCCACAAAATGTATATGTATATAGAAAAAACCGAATGGTTGTTCGACTCTAAGGCAGACGAAGATGATGATGATGATGATGATGTTGACGATGAACGATTGCTTTACACGGCATTTAATTGAGAAATAATTGAATAGGTCGTGTGAAGTGTTTGTTTGGCGTTTTGCGAAACGAAATTAGCTTTGTCAAATGTCGTGATGTCGTGACATGTGCACGGGTTGAATGGTGCGGAAAAATCTATTGCAGCGTGAAAAACGTCGTGTGTTTTTGTTAATGAAGTAGTCACAGTCAACGGAGAAAGTCCCCCGGCCCAACCAACCTCCCTTTCAAAAAAAAAAAAAAAAAAAGGCGCTCTCTATAACAAACAAACAAACAAACCAACCAACAAACAAACAACAATAAAACCAGTCGTCAAAAGGAAAACAAGAATTTCCGTTTGATTGCCAAGTTTTCCATAAACGACATGCAATTCGAACCAAATGAAAAATTGTCGCCTTGTGCAATGAGCCAAACGCTTATAATTGCAGTTGCAATTGCCAGTTGCCAGACGAATCCATACGGAAGAGAATGCCACAAAGTGGTCGACTTGGATGTACGATTGGATCTAATTTTAGAATTTTGTAACTCATAGGAAATGTTTTAATAGTTAAATTTGGTTTTTATGACATAATAACTTAAGATATCTCATCCATTCCATCGAGACGTGACAAGACAGAGTTATGTTCCAAAAACTACAGGCCAGACTCACGTGAATCTAACATTAGCTATTATTTTTTTGGAAAAGTTCAAGTCAGGTGACAAATTCTGTCGAGTCACAAAAGTCATGTGCAAAATCGTTTTCAAAATAAACCAAGAAAAGGGATGAAAAGTTTCAAATACCCTGCAAAATGGTGGACTGTAAGAAATTAGAAACCTAATGCTTGAGCTATTTTGCCTAAGAGAATCTAATCCAAGAGACTGTCTTTGAGCATATCAGCACTTTATTCTGAAGCTTCACCTGACAGGTGTTTAAAAGGTTTTTATTTAAGACTCTTCTAGGTTAATACAGTTAAAAGTTGGTGAGAAGCCAAACTTTTTTTAGACCCTTTTCTTTTGGTATAATTGATTTCAGTTATTGTAAAACTTATATCAGAGTATATTAGGTCAAGGGTATATTGTCGTCGTTCTCTACACTCAGTTAATTGTATACGTGAGTCAAAGTGTACTTCATATTAATATTAGAGATCAGACATTATGACGAAACTTTAGACAAACAAAACAACAAAATTCACTATTCATTCAAGTCCAGTAATTTAGATTTTATGAGTTTCTCGGTGCAAGTGTACCGCAGATATAAACATAATACAATAAAAAATTCAATAATTAGTTTATCGAAAACTAAATACCCTTACCTTTAGATTTTGTAATTAACATGTATCTTAAACCTTTGTACTAAGAATAAGAGCAGCCTGATAATAGCTGAATGAACGCTACAATAAAAAAGTTAACTTACGTTCAGATATTTAATAGAAGACATTTGTTAGCAAAAAAAGAGTTATTAGACCATTTAATTTTTTAATTTTGCAAATACATAACTTGTAGACTAATAAATATTTCATAAATATTTAACTGAAGCTTTCAAATTCTTTCAGCAGCTTGAAAGTCCGAAATTCTTTGCATCTGAAATATAGAATTAAAGGGATAAATCTGAATCGATAGGAACTTATTATAATTATATATTTAAACTTTTTATCAAACTAAGTGTAAGTCTATGAAATACTACTAAACTCCAGCTAATTACTAAATTTCTGTGTTAATAATTCCAATTGATTACGTTTTCTGAGCAATATTCATGTCTAAGCTATGTTTGTTGTTGGCGATAACTAAAGCATAATCACAACAAGTGTTAAAGAGTAACAATAATAACAACATCAACAATTTAGAATCGTTTCCCATGAATTCTAGGTTAATGTCAATGTCGGAACGTGTATCGGCAGTCGGTGTGACGTTAGTTCGAGAACTGGTTTATAGCCAGAAAAACGATTACCCATGGATATATAAAAAGATTCACTCTCGAGCATGGTGTTCCAATTTGAAAACAAGCATTCGCCGTGTGAAAATGTATCGGTTAACTCGTGTCATAATAATCCTTGTCAGTTGTTTTTTCACTCTGGCAGTGTCAAAAGCAATTGCTCCACATTGGGAACTGCCCACACCACGGGATATTGAAACAAGCCTAGAAAGTTGCACTAAACTGAATGATAATGCCGGAGCATTGCGTTGCTTGGTAAAGGATATTGGCCTATGGACCGATGAGCAAGGTTACAATGCCAAAAGGATAGCAAAAATTTTTGCCTCCCACAATCAAATCGAGGAACTCATGTTGGTGGTAAACTACTGCAATCGGAGGGAGCAAAGAACCGACGACCTCAATAAATGGGCATATAAGGCATATAAATGCGCCACTTCAGGCAGATTTGGACATTGGGTTAATGAGTATATGAAACAAGAAATGGAAACAAAATAAATTAAATTACTCAGAAAGTTTTTTTTTTAACTTCTTTAGAAAATATATACAACACATAAGTTTATTTAAAAGAATTTTAGATTCGATCTTTGATTCCAATAATTATCAAAAATTTTATTGCAAATATTTGTGTCTCAAAAGTCACTACCACATTTGTCTCAAAGATTATTCAATCTACACTTTGACACTGTGTTGAACCAATTGTAGATTGGCTCCCATGAAGCACATAGCACCACGATAGGCCCAGGTGCAGGCATCGCTCTTCTGTTCATTGCTGTCCGCACAATTGGCAACCTTCTGATGAGTATCATCGGTGTGATCCACTTGTTCGCCCTTGCTGCCAGCCAACTGCTCATGGACCTTGTGAACATCGAAACCAGTAACTTCGTCAAAGAATCCAAAATGCTCGAATACACAGCGTATATAGCAGCGAGTCTTCTCGTTATCCGGAAAATCCCATTTCTTGTATTTGGCTATATCCTCCTCATCAGCATGGACACGTTCGGTACACACATTACGGAATCTAATTAAATCGCCGTGAGTCTTGACCACATAGGCAGCTCCATGATCATGATGATGATGATGCTCATGATGGTCAGGCCAGGCCCAGGCCATAGTCAGAGACAGTAATACTAAAAGACACACCTTCATTCTGAGACCGTTTATGGAAAAGTGCAATTGCAACTGCACTTTTTGCTGCGCACAGCGTTTGTATTTATAGCCAATTGAAGTTTAATGGACTAACATCTGGCACTATCTAAGCAAATGCACCTACAAAAAGGTCAATCCATGATAACAGCGTTATCATGCTCAGCTGAGAGGAAAGTATTTGTTTGTTATTTGCCTCAGTTCAATGTGCCGTAGAACTGTCTGGTTTAAAACATGATTATTACTTTTGTTTTTGAAAGTATAAAAATCAATTTATAATTGTTGTTCGAATTAAGAGTCCATTTCAGCACGTTAGCAACAAGATGATGGCTTCCCTTGATAATTTAAATTTTACCGCAAAATGAAATGTATATATCGATAGCGATGATAACTACTTCAATCGATAATACTGTAAGCTTATCGATATATTTGAGTTTTCCTCCAGAAGTTGGCAGCCCTGTACTAGAAATATAGAGGGCGTTGTTGGGCAATAAAACTTGGGCGCGAAATTTTTAAGTCCGAAAGAAACAAAAAAGGAATAAATAATAATAATTCATTTTATGAAACTGAAAAATAAATACAAGCTATTTTAAGTTTAAATGCAGAAACGAAAAAGAGATTAGTTTATTTTATGGTCAAGGATATTAAACATCTAAAATGATTATTCCTAATAGCAAAATTAATGTAACAAATTGTAGCTGTGGTAACTATAATTTTAAGCTAAGGAAAATTTATCTAAAATGCATATGATAATTTTTTTTCATTATTGATTTCTTATTGCTGCACTTGCTGTAGACCAAGACTTTTTCTTTTACCTGATCCTTGACCTCTGGCAAAAACCAAACAGCAAATTAAACAGTAAACAAACAACTAATAAAACTAATAATACCTGACGGTTCAGATGGGTCAATGGAGAAAAGTTCATAGACTCATTGTGCCAATCAAAACAACAATAGCCGGGGAAAGCGAAAGTTCAGCTAAAATGAAGAAAACAAAACAACAACAACAACAACAATTTGTTGATTGACCCCCATGAGCTGCCAGCTCCAGAGCTGATGGAGTGTAGGTGGGTTGGACGACACTGGACCAACAAGACCATTATCACTATTTGTGCCAGTGATCGTGACTGCAGCGGAAAAAGAAAAACAAATTAATGTAGCTGGTTACGAATCATGCGAAGCCGAGGCGGAGAAAAAGGCAGAGCGGAGGCAACTATTGAGCAACTAGCTAACAATCAAGTAGTGGGTTCTGATATTTCAATTTTTGTTGTAATGAAAGTGAAAATCAACTAAGCCTATTTGCTATGGCCTCAGAATGGCAAGAAATTCGAATTGGAGAGTTGGAACCAATAGGCCATACAGTTGTTCCATGCTAGATTCTCTTATACTTTCGCTTGAGTCAATTGGATTGATCAGGCAATTAAAGTGGGAATAATGAATTAGTTGCCCTCAAATAATACCCAAAATATATACCCTAACTTATAATAATATACAGTACGTTTACTGTATATACGGAATAGATATCATAAAATCGAACTTCATTTATCCTAAATGAAAAACTAAGCTCAATATCTATGATCCTTAAATCAGATTATAATTTAATTTTTGAAAATTCCTCAAAAAATGTAATAACAGCTTTTGAAAACTGTTAAAAAGTTCATCTTAATTCAATAATAGGAAAATATTTTAAAATTCTAAAAACACTTTGGAAAGGAATGTGAAATATTCTTGCGACAAATTATAAACAAACAAGAAAATTAAGTAAGAATTAATTTATGAGCACAATTCAAAGTAAGTATTGACATTGAACTCTTAAGTTTCTAAAATTTTTGAGTTGTAAAAAACATTTAACATTTTATACTAGTTTATTTACTAATTTATCACAATCTAAGGCATAAATGGTTTCCTTACATTGGTCCAAAAACTCTAAAAAAGGTGAAGGTTTGTGTTTAAAGTTTTTGTTTGTAAATGCTAAAATATACCTATTTCTCATTTCAATTTTGTGTTAATAAGGGTATACAAATATCGGTGCTGCTAACAGTTTCTTCAACTATGATTCAAAGTTATAAAAAAGTAGGTGGTGGGCCCAGCGGTTGCTCAAAACGCGCATGCGCACCGTCGCCACAGTCAGTCGAAGTCGAACATCAGCAGCCTCCGCGTCGTGTGCTCCGTTTTCAGTTGTTGTTGTAACAATTTATTTAGCTCCACTTCTGCATAGTTGCAGTACTTGGACTTGGTTGTTGTTTTTGCATGTGCAATAAGAAATATATTGCAATAATACAATATTTTGCAGGCAACTTGTTTTCAAAGTCATTACGTGTGCGGGACGCCAAGTTAACTGAATAACAAATTGTGCATTTTAAATCGCCCTCGAACATACAATTCATACAATCTTTTGGTTTGGTCTTGGAATCGGTCTCTGTCTCTTCCTGACGACAACTCACATTGCACCGCTTTTGCTTATTCTTTGAAATTAACACGCATTTGGCATACAAAATGGATAAGGTAAATTTTCCGATTATGGATATGTAATTCATTGAGTCTTTTCAAATTGGACCAGTTAGATGCTGACATTCTGTTTTCTGACTTTCACTTTCAATGCAGAAGTCAGGTTTAAGGTTACACCAAGTGACCAATTTTTTATATTTTTTTTTTTTTGTTTTTGTTGCCTTTGAACTGGTTAGTCTTAGCCATGACTCTGCTCAAGTGGCTTATAGACCGCGAACCGAACACTCCAATTGTTGCTAAGTATTTTGTGGCTGAGTCAGACCGTCTAAACATGCTTGGAAAACTGGAATGAGAGCATACCAACTGGGTGGCAGTTCAGAGTGTATAATATTTCATCTAATTGAAATGATTACAATAATTAATTGCACTAGTTAGTTTAGTTACTAACTGCAAATTGGCTTCGAATGGCAAACAAATAGCAAATCTGATGATTGTAATAAACAAGTCCAGTTAATTAGATCTATCGCTCAATATACTTGACAATAATAGAGTGAAATGCTATATCAGAGCCACCAAAATGTTACCTACATGATTTACATTACTTTCAAGGTAAAAAAATGGGTTTCTGATCCCAAAATGTATGTATATTCTTCTGCATCATCAACAGCCTAGGCCATCCAGCTAGGATCAGGTCACTCCGTCTATCTGTCTGAATTTAAATACCTAGATCTTGGCCGTTATAATAACTATATATACCCAATTTAGTTTGAAGACTTATGTGGTATCGACACAGATGAACTTTTTTTTCAAGTTTTCATCGGGCCTTTTTGAGAAAATAAGAAATTTTCTTCAAAATTTTAAGTATTTTTTTAAAATTTTGCACACAAATATTTATAATGCGTTTCTATTGGTTTACAGAATTTCACAAAAATTTGAATACAAATAGCTATATATGGACACTAATGTTTTTGTCTATGAGATCCAAAAGGGAAAAGGGAAAGGAAACTTCACCGCTAGAGGCAGTAAAGTGCTCTCGTAGTTAAGCGAGAGAGCTTATATTCGAAAGACAATTCGACATTTTAGTATCCTTAGTTTATTGAATGCCTGGTACTCAAGCCTCTTTAAAGGATTCCTAATCCCAATTACATATGAGTTGATAAAAATAGACCGATATATATTGTAACATACTCATAATACCCTCAAGGCCACTCGAAGACTTCATATCTATTGAGTCGGAAAATGTATCATGGTTCCACTTTTTAATAGTTTGGAGTAATAAGAACTTAATTTTCCAAAGTCCATTCAGAGATTGATCAGATTAGGCATCTGATCTCTTTTTTTGGAAATGATTATGGCTCCATAATCTTCAAAGACAAGCCGACCTGGCTTTAATCATTTGAAACTATCACTTTTATTAGAGGCACACACACACACAAACACCACAGAGTGTGGTTGGCACTCAATGTGGCCCAATTTCATCTCCATTGACTGGGAGTGAAGTGCACTTAAACACTTGATTATTACCGTTTATTGTTTTGGTCGTTCAGTTCGAGATACATTTCACTGTGGCCACAAGATCTCTGAAACGAAAAGGAAAAGCGTCGAAAATTGCTCTCCGTGATCTATTCAATTTTGAAAGCACCAAAGATCAGAGCATCGGATAGTGTGTGGGTGGAGAATGAATGTTTTATTATTTATTTTTATTTTTTTATTTTTAGTTTTTTTTTGTTTTGCTGAGGCCAAAGGAAAGTCAAAATGAAATGCATATGGGAAAGCAGAGCAAATTGCTAGACACAAACATAAACAGACTGAAAAGATCGTGGCTGGCCCAGCCCATAAACGTCGTAGGTAATCTAATCTGAGATGAAGTCGGTCGCAGATTGCAGATCGGCTCAGTTCCAATTGCATTTGCATGCCCAAGTGGGCAACTAGTTTAACCGGACCTAGAGCCAAACACAAACACACACAGAAATAGCTAAGGAAAGCCTCAAGAATTTCAAACATTGTTCCGTTTCGTTCGGTTGGCTCTCATAATCCAATTAAAGGAAACAATCTATACAATTCAATTCAAAACTAATGAACTGTAGTAAATTTATAACAATGGTAAAGACATGTGTTGATTGTTGTTGCAGTATTTTGGGGAGATAGATAGATCGATTGAACGATCGATCGATCGAGCGGTTGCCAATTGAAAGTGGGAACACGAAGAAGTCTGAAATTGTTTTCCATTGCTAACAAGCCATCGGCTTCCTTATCTCTTTGACTACCAAACTTCCGCCAAACTTTACCCGATTGTGCGTAGTGTATACAATTCGTTGATTGATCATCGATATGGCGATCAATTAAACAAGATTTTTAACAAGATTTGTGGCGTTAAATGTATGTATATAGTTCTTTTCAAATAAAAAAGGCATCAGTTCTTTATATTTGATCTGATAACCATTGCTAAAGAGATCAAAATTAACAAACAAATATAACGCATACGACATGTAAGCCGTTGAACAGATCGCCAAGATAACTGGATGTAAATTACAATTCCATATCAAACTTTTCCTCCCTTGCAGCAAACACTTTTATTTCTCTTCCTGGGCTTGATTTTATGCCTGGAATCTGGTTCTAGCCAAGCCGCTCGTCGTTTACGCAAGAAGCCAAAGGTTTATAATGCCCTCATCACTACCGATGACAATCTAACATCGAGTCGCGCTTATCCTGTCATACAACCAACAATACATGAGCCGGGCTATGCTCCATTTGGTCCCTATAATCCTTATGGTTTCTATAGTCCGCCTGTGGTGAGATTTGGTCAGCCAATAGTTCCTGGCTTAGAGCCCAATGAGAGAGTAAGTGACCTAAAATAATTAGTTTAAACTTGTTATTAAGAATTCATAATTTAGTTACCCTATCCGTTGCCTGCTGGCTTTGCAACGAGCTACGAGGATGCCCATTCTGTTCAGCCACAGCCGCAAGGAATTCCTGCTCCAAATCCAACGGAACCCAAGGAAATGCCCAAAGAGCAATTACCGCAATTGCCGCTGAACGAGCAAGGATTACCACCTGTCCTTATACCGCTGTCCTCGCAATATAATGGCCAGCCAACTCATCTGCCGGCCTATCCCTTTAGCCAATATCCGGTGATATATGATCAGGCTGGTTATATACGACAAAACTATTTGCCGCCCTACGATTACTATCCCAGCCAGGGTTATCCCACACGCGTAAATGCAGCACAGCAGCCTCAGCAGCAGGAACAACCACAGCACCAGCCACAGCCTCAGGTTCAGGATCAATCTCAATCTGATGAGGAGGTGGAGGATATACAACCATTGGCTTTGGAAAATCTAAATGCCACACCTAGTTTTGAGGACATCAAAAATGGGTCGGAGAACAAAAATATTAATGTGCCAGATGTACCCCCACCACCAATACCATCTGGACCAAAACAACGTCCCAGACCCAAGAATAATTGATAATTGAAGGAAACAATCCCATCCAAATCCCACGTATTTATTACCATTTTTGTATTGTACAATTCTCGTTTAACCCGTAAGCTATAAGTAAATAAAAGAGTTCACAGATAAACAAATAAAGTACAAAGCGGTGAATGAACTTTCTGCGTTGTATCCGAATCCCCTAGAGAAATGATGATGTAGCCTGGTCTGGTGTGATCTGCTTTCGCTTTCACAGCTGACCTCAGGGACTTACTCATACCTTATCGTGGCCCTATAAATGCAGCACATGCAGCTGAAGAGAGTCACAGTTTGCAGAATGAAATTGACTTTGACTTTGCTAGTAATTATAAGCTTGTGCCTCTTTGCCCTGGGTAAGAAAAGTTCAGATTCAAGGATTGAGCATTCACCGAGCATATTGCTTTCTCTCAGCCTTAGGCAATGTGGACACGGAAGCCACCAAGCCGCCATTTGTGCGCAGTCGCTATAGTCTACGCTGGCGTCGTACCACTGAGCCATTACCCAAGGAACTAATGGTCACCTCCACCGATCATCCCAAGGCCTCGGCAATGGTCACATCGACGGCTGGTACGGATTATGATTACTATGGCAATGGCGAGGCCGAAAATATAGTGCCAAAAGTTCAAAATTAAATCGGAAATCATAATCAGATAATTATATTATTCAAACACCAATAAAAACTTATCTACACGACATTTCAATAATTAATTTCAATCCTTTTCTGATCAACTATAAAGTGGGGAAAAGTATTAGAAATAAACTATTGAGATGCAAGGACTGGAAAGAAGAAAATCCAAAGAGATTATAAGGTAAAGGATTAAATAAAAGGCAAAGTAACAGAATCGATCTTTCCTTTGAGTAGTAGAAGAACCTCCTCCAAACAATTAGGAACACTAATGTATCCCATTTTCGTTCCTTTTTCTAAAGAAGATGACCAAAAAAGGTAATCAGGCAATCAGAATTTGAAAGATACAATATTTTTGACTTGTAAGAGGATTAAAGTTCCACCAGTAATCGATTTTTCCATATTCAAGTTTTAAAAAGTGCGCCAAAGTTTTTACTCTCGACATTATCGAAAATGACAACTCTGGCATTTGTTTACCTGTATCGTTGCGGTGCCAGTGGGAAAACAGAAAAAAAAAAGTCGGCCTGAGTTTAATAACATTCAAAGTTAAAATGGTAATTACAAATCAAATCCAATATTGCGTTCTGAACCGCTTTCGGAAAGTTGCCAATCGAGTTAATTGGAGCCAGCCGTTTGGCTGGCTGCTGGCCACACAAAGAAAAGAGACGGGGTGAGTGGAATCCGAAGTAAAGCTAAGATGAAAAAGAGAGACGAGAGATATTTGAGCTTTGATTTACGCGCAATGGCAGGCCAAACTCATTTCTGTATACGCCAGCGACGAGAACAGCTGCTGGGATATCAACTGGTGGCTATTGGAGGTTATATACGACAGCAACAACAACAACAAAACCGAAACGAAAAATGGTGGCAAGTGGAAAGAAAAATATGTTTAATATTGGTACTTGTTGCTATCGCTTAATCATTGTTTTTTTCGTTCCTTCGTACAGGTCAAACTCAATGAACAAGAACGTAATGAGAAGTTGCAGCCTCTTTTGGATGCTGGCTGGACTTTGGTCGAAGGACGCGATGCTATTTTCAAGCAATTTGTTCTGAAGGATTTTAATCAGGCCTTTAGCTTTATGACTGGCGTTGCACTTCTCGCAGAGAAAATCAATCACCACCCGGAGTGGTTCAATTGCTACAATAAAGTGGATGTTACTCTTTCCACCCATGATGTGGGCGGTCTTAGTTCCCAGGACATACGCATGGCCACCCATTTGGAGACTCAGGCCAATTTGTTGAAATAAATTTATGCAATAAAAAGTGTGTGAAAACTTAACTTAAAGTAGATTTGCTTAGAATCTCATAGTCAGCCTCTTCCAAGACATCAGGTGAGGTCTCATCTTTGTGATAGTCCAAAGCATTGAAAAACAACTTGGAATTCTCATTATTGTTAAGTACAGTCAGTATGATTTTCTCCAGATGCCAATGTCGTGCGCAATCCTCGAGTAATTTCATAATGAACCTGCCCAAACCTTTGCGTTGATAATTCGATGCCACTTGCATTTCGTAACTGGAAAGATATTTATTGTTAATTTCAATTAAAAACAAAACATTTGAATTAGATTAAACTCACCAGTAAAGCACACAATCTCCGTTGTCCAAGTCGAAACGAAACATAGCGTAGGCTACATTTTCATTTTTCTCATTCTGCGCCACCAGGTAACGTGCCCAGGCTTTATTGTGCTCGGCCTGCTTGATCTTTGGTTGCCATCCGATCTTTGTTTGCTTATAGAATGGGCTCACATTCTGTTCAGCTAGTTTACATGCCCATTTTATGGTCTTGGCGTCCAAATCATTCTTGGTGCGGCATATCAATTTGAACTTTTCTCCACTGGGCGATGTAAAACTACTGTAGGACAGAGAATCTAAAGGATTTGTCGATCGTGTAGCTGCTTCTACGAATTTCTGTTTCGCTGCTGCACTAAGTTCGTCGCGGTTTGTCATTTTATTTAATATTTTCTACAATAAACAAATTGCAAACAAGAAAGCGTTGTTTTCCAACGAAAGAGCGGCAAAAGGTAAACTATCAGCTGTCCGCCTTTTCGAACTGGAAATCTATATTTGGAACTAGTTCAAAGGTCCCAATAAAACAAAAAACAGCTGATAAAGTAATAATACGTCTTCAATCTGCTTGTTTTTATTTCAAAATTAATTATAATATTGAACAACTATTTTAGTTTCTATATTGCTGATTGGCTGTGCCCCAGACGTCGTCTATTAATGTTCTGAACAGGTAAAATTCTTTGCTTAAACAAAAACCACAAAGTGCTGACGTTACAATATTTTACAGAGATTACTACATTGATCGAATAATGTTTAAGAAGGCAAAACCACAAATTGAGCCCCCACCCACAGCTCCAACAGTGGATGAAATGCAAGCCGATATGGAGACCTTCGTATTTACCCAACCGTCTATTAATAGCAGCGGTAATACTGACAATGCCGATTTGGAGCACACACTTCTCACGGAACCAGAGAGCTTGGCGCTTCCAACTTGGTGGCAGGTTTTCGACGAATACGATCAAAAAGTTAGGAAAATGGCAGCCATGGAAGAGAAATTGGTCACCCAGAGAGATCGGTTGTTGGCATGTCAAGCGAAACTAGATGAAAATGCCCAACAGCTCCGCGATGGCATTCAAAGGCAACAAACATCCATTAAAGAAGTTGTTAAAGTTTAGTTTAGTAACAAAAATAAAATCCTAATGCCTTAAAAATATATGGCTTCAAATATTTCAAATTTTCTTCAGCTGTTCTCTAACAGCAATGTCCAAATAGCTGTTATTTTGTAAATAGTGGGATTAACACTTTTTCCCCGTATTCCAGTATTCTGCTAGCGTTCAGTGTTACCAATTTTATTTTCGAAAACCCCCCTCACAAAAAAAAAAGAAAAGTAATTTCAATCAGAATTGCAAATCCGTTAAAATGACATCGCTCGAGTAAATAAATAATGTGCGTATAATAAATCAAAAAATATATTGTTAAATCTGTACGAATAATTCGGGAAATACGTTTTTCTCTTAATGGCTTTGTGTATTAAGTGAATAAGCCAGAACTGGTTTTAGACCCTGGCAACGAAAAAAAAAAAACTTGGGGCTGGCTTATACCATTTACGCCAGTAGTCGAGCGGAGGTCGATTGTTTTCTCTGTGTGTGTGCATGTGTTGCGCTTATATGTATGTGTGTGTGTTTGTTGTTTTCAATATTTAAAATGTTTGCAAAAAATAAAAAAAAAAAACCAAAAAGGAAATGTGGCCAAATCCAATTAAAACTATAACAAACTAAACTTAGCTAAACCCTTGCCCTGTCTCAGTCTCTCTTTGTTGCCTAATTGAATTTCACGCTGTAATTTATTTTGAGCTGCCAATAACAACAACGAGCAGCGAGTAACAAACAGCGTTTTTGGCCCAAAGCTCAGGTACACACTTACACACATATGCACACAAAGAATTTCTTCGCAATGGTTAAAGCAAAAGATACAAAAATTATCCAATTAAATGCTTGTCAATAAGTGGTAAAAGGAATGCATTTAATTCAAATTGGCCAATGGGAAATGCGCTAAAAACAAACGGAACGGAAACGGGAGACTAACAGTAATTTTCACGGGCGCACTAACACAGAGAGTGAGAGAGAAAGATAGTGAGGGAAAGAAGGAGTAAGAGAGAATTAGTCTGATTGTGTGCGTCAGTGTGTGCGTGTGCGTGTGTATGTGTATGTGTGCGGTTTGTTTATGTCTCATTCCACCAGACAAAAGTGTTTAATTCGAAATGACTCATTAAAATTTCTCCTGATTTGAACTCCTTTGGGATTTCCCCATAATATTCAAATTGCCCAAAAAATTAATGTAATGTAAACCTTTTATTACATTTTATTGTGCAAATACTTAAAATATTGAAACTAACCATACAAAATTATACATTTTTGTCGGGTGGATGAATGTGCAAAGTGCTAATGAGATGCTGTGGCGCTCTTCTTCTTCTTCACAATTGCCGTTTGTTGCTTTTGCCATTTATGCATAAAAGACGCAAAAATTTCAAACAAAAGATTCGTACGTATTTATTTATTTTTATTGTTGCTCTGCAAAAGGTGAAAGCCAGATTTCTGCCCGATGATTTGTGTCGAGTGTAAAGTCTTCCTACGTACACTTTTATGGACATTAGCCAGAAGTGTATAAAAATGATCCCACTGCAAAAAAAGGGATCTTAATTTGCATTGTAATGCCTAAAAAGAAGATGCATCTCACAGTACACGACGTGTAGCTTCCTGATTAGCACAAAGAACTAAATAATCTTTACCATAAGTATCATAACTGATCCTAAACTAGGCTCAAGTTACAAAAAAACTATCTAAATATTTAAAAGATTTCTTAATTTAAAGTGTCTAAAAGAGATATAACTTACCATTTTTATTATTATTATTATATGTACGTTGTGTCAGTGTCTGGTAATTATATTTCCTTATGGATTTTATGTGGAAACATAAGTGCTGCTGCAATTTCTTTGTTAACAATAACCGTTAAACACAATCAAGTTTTCGATTATAGCCAATTCTCATTCCATTATTCTTCTTCTTTTAACAGCAACTACGCGTGAGATGTTGTCAGAGATATTCTTGGTAATAGAGAGTTGAGCATTATCTCCCCCTCTTGTTGCTACGTTTCTGGCCAATAGCAAGAACCAACAACTATAATAATGTAAGACACGAGGGTCAGGAGACAAAGGTCAATCTTTGAGTAAAAACGCAACCTAGAACTAGTTAGGTTTCCACATACACACACACACACACACACAACAATACATTTTTACACACACACTCACACACACACACAAGTCTAGCATCATGATGAGCTGGCTGCTGGGCTTCCTTGCCCTGATGTGGGCGCCCAGTGAATTGTTGGCCATACCAACGCCACTCAAGTTGCCTGGTAAGTCAAATTACTGCAAAACGAAATGAAAGACTTCAGATTACTCAGCATTCACCTGGCATCTCTCCACTCACATTAGGTTACACCCACAAACTGACGCCTTATATCAAGCACTGGGAAGCGGCGAATTTCGATCGCGCCATTCTTCAGACAGCGCAGCTTAGGCACTTGGAACAGGCCCGCTCTCGTCGAAAACGTCAAGCAGAGCCCACCATTTCGTCGTCCTCCTCATCAAGTAGACTGGCGCATACAATCCGATTGAATTTCTCCGCACATGACAGGTAAGAGAGACAGAGAGAAAAAGAGATTTTGTGTGTGGGTACAAATTTTGCATTGTTAAATTAAAGTCATAGTGCAGCAATAGTTATTCATTGAAAATTGAACTGGTTTTTAAACCAATTCAAGTAGTTTTTGTATATATAAGACATTTGTTTTGAGTGATTTTGTTAAATTCGGCTTAAAGCAAAATTAAATGCCAATTAACGATTATAAAATCTTAAGCACTTATTTAATTTATCTCACTTGCAGAGATTTTCGATTGGTATTACATCAACAGCCACATTCGGTGTTCGCCCACGACGTGGAAATTGAGAACACACTGGGACCCATCGATTACGATGTCTCACGCATTTACACTGGCGGCCTGGAGGACGATGAGGCTGCCCATGTGCAGGCCATTCTAACCAGTGATAATCTGCTAGATGGCACAATTGAAACGCAAGCGGAGCACTATTATATAGAGCCCGCACAGCGTTATTCCCAACAGCTGGCCGAGAGTGGAGTGCACAGTATAGTCTATAAGTTAAGTGATGTAAATATGCAGAAGGAGGGAGGATTAACAGTAGGAGGCGGCGGCATTAGGTCAGAGACGAAGCCGCATTGTGCCAGTGAGAAATTAAGAAAAAAGCGTTGGCTACCAGAAGAGGTAATATATATGAACATTAATTTAAATTTATATTAAAAATGTTGTTCTTTTACTGTCTTTTTAGCTGGCCATGTCAGATAGTCCAGCTCAGGCTCCAACATACAATCGGAATCCACCATTACCACTGGATTTGGAAGTGCCCTATAATGATGATTTCCGAGTGCTAGCCTCGGAAGAGGATGATCGGGAGGAAGATTCTAAAAAGAAGCATACAACATCAACGACCAGAAGTACAGGGCGTAGTACAGAATCGTTTCTGGCTACACTGACCACCAAAGCCGCATCGAATCGCAATATACTTGTAAATAACTATAATCCCTCCAACCTGGGCGATGGCAGTCGCAGCTATAATGGCAATAGCAACATCAACACCAATTCCAACTCGAACAATAATAATGTGCGCAAATTGTATACCAAACACAAGAATATCATTGTTAGCACTTATAATCGTCCCATTGAGCCGGAGTTTGGTACACCATACGAGGAGCCCAACTCAAATCAAAATGGCTCTCTGCCAACCAATTTCTTTAATGCCAATTGGACTACACTTTTCCTGGGCAATGGCAATGGTAATGGTGGCAACGATCGTCCCAGTCATAAGACTCATGTCGAGATTATTACCAAAAACGGGGCAACCAAGAAGCCCAATATTATTGTGAATAACTACAATCCAGAGATTATTTTCGCCCCAAATCCAAATCCTAGTTTCAACAGCATGTTGATGACCAATTTACTGAGCGGACGTGGCGAGGATATACATAGTTCACCGCGTTTGCTTTATGATCGCAAAACCACATGCATGTTGTATCTGCAGGCAGATCATACATTCTTTCAAAAAATGGGCTCCGATGAGGCCTCAATTGAGGCCATAACCCGGCATGTCCAGCGAGCCAATTCAATTTATAGAAATACTGATTTCAATAATGATGGCAAACCAGATAATATAACATTTATGATTAAACGAATTAAGGTTCACAATATGAATGCTTTAAAAGATCCCAGTTATCGTTTTCCCGGAAATTATGGCGTAGAAAAGTTTCTTGAATTGTTTTCAGGTGAGTTTAATGAAACTTTTTCCGTAATTGGGTTTTTATTTGATTCATTTTGTTGCAGAGGAGGACTATGATGCATTTTGTTTGGCCTATATGTTTACATATCGTGACTTTGAGATGGGTACACTTGGCTTGGCCTGGACGGGGGACCTGAAAAATGCCGGCGGTGTGTGCGAGAAGAACGGACATTATCGTGGTTCTTTAAAATCTTTAAACACAGGCATTGTCACTTTATTAAATTATGGTAAACATGTGCCACCAGCTGTCTCTCATGTGACATTGGCCCATGAAATCGGCCACAATTTTGGATCACCGGTAAGTCCAGGATTATATCTTTCATGATGCCTCAATTAAAATACATTATTATCTCTTATTGCAGCATGATCCTGAGCAATGTACTCCTGGTGGAGAGGATGGCAATTTCATTATGTTTGCTCGAGCCACTTCGGGTGACAAGAAGAATAACAACAGATTTAGTTCGTGCTCTTTAAAATCAATTGAACCTGTACTAAATGCCAAAGCTCGCTCCATGAAGGGTTGTTTTACGGAGCCACAGTCTTCCATATGTGGTAATGGTGTTGTGGAGCCAGGAGAGCAGTGTGATTGCGGTTGGGAAGAGGATTGTAAAGATTCGTGTTGTTTCCCTATGTCGCGACAACCGCGTATAGATGAAACACCTTGCACCTTGACGCCTCATGCCCGTTGCAGTCCCTCGCAAGGACCATGTTGCACCACCGATTGCAAACTCAAGTTTGGTGACAAATGCCGCGATGACAATGGTTGTCGGGATCCTTCGTTCTGTGATGGCCGAGTGCCGCAGTGTCCGCCGTCGGTTAATAAACCGAATAAGACCATATGCAACAAGGAGTTTGTTTGCTATATGGGCGATTGCACTGGCAGCATTTGTCTGGCCTATGGCCTGGAGTCGTGTCAATGTATACCAGGACCTCAAGATGATCGCATCAAATCATGCGAACTATGTTGCAAACTGGCTGGAGATAATCCCTGTCGGAGTTCTTTTGAATGGAATGAGGCTCCATTTGATGTACCCGATATGTATTCAAAACCGGGTACACCCTGTAATGATTACAATGGGTAAGAGGTTTTTACAAATTTTGGCGTTTTCGAAACTGATTAACTCCCCTTTCTTACCAATCCCTTTTAGCTACTGTGATGTATTTCAAAAGTGCCGCGAAGTAGATCCCTCTGGACCTTTGGCCACGCTAAGAAAGCTGCTACTCTCCGAGGAGAGTATAGCTAGTTTTAAGAAATGGATGCAGCAGAATTGGTATACCGTTGCCCTGGCGGCCATTGGTGTCATTTTATTATTGGTAAGTGATGACCAGTTGAGTTCAAACGATTCAAATTAATTTTTTAATTTGCCTGGGAAGCTTATGCGTTTGATCACACAAATGCTAAGGGATCAGCAAGAGGCCAATGCTCAGGCCTTGGGTGAGAAGGCAGTTCAAATTTAAGATAAATTCCAATATAAACTTCCTTATAAATTGACTCAAACTCATTCGGCAGTTCGCTCTCTCTGAAGCTATATCAGCGGGCTATAAATTACAGAACCATTCCATTCAACGGATTGATCATTCTAGTCCGTAGTTAAATTACTACATCTAAGGTTGTCTAACAGCCTTAATCAATTAGACATTTAGGTTTTTTGTAGACTAAATAACTCATATTGTGGCCCCTTTGCAGTTAAGCTTGTTAGTTGTTGACAAATCTACATGATTTTTCTTTAAAATTCTTTCAATTCTAATTACATATTTCTATTCCTTCCATTTTCTCTAGATACTGAGCACAAAGCTGCTCGCGAAGCGCTCGAATCTGAAGCTTAAATCTGTGACCATTATACACAGTGCCACCACGGAGACAGTGCGTTTGCCGGAGAATAACAATGGCGTTATAGTGCACACGGCAGTACGAACTAAGGTGCCCTTCAAAAAGAAAGTAAGGGGAGAGCGCAGCAAGAAATCAGGAACAGGAGCAGGCACCACGGCAGCAGGAATAACACGAGCTTCTGCCAAAATCAATACTAGCGCCGCTGAGCCCATCAAAAAGCCATCCAGAAGTCAGGTGCCAAGCAAAAAGAAGAAATCCCTAGCTGCCACAACCGTAGAGGAAGAGCCCAAGAAATTGAATAAAAAGATGGGCAAACAAATCATCGACTATTCGCATGCCAACGATGATGCTTCCAATTTGTCCACTAATCAAAATCATACCAATACCTTTGGTAAAGTCCAAAAGTGGTTATTGGAATCACCGATTGTGGCGCAGCCTTTGTCCCAGATAGAACACAATTCTCGGGTACGCAAGGTGATGAGCAAATCCCAATCAACTCCCGAACGACTAGTGCAACAGAAGACACCGCAGAAAACCAAATCGATGGGAAATTTGTCAAATGAGAAAGTTAAACTTCAAGTTGTATATAAACCGCCCTTCAAATTTTCGCTGCGTTTGTCGAAAAAGCCCAAAGTTAAGACCCATGTGGTAGGCGCTGGACGGCCGAAACGTGGTCAAAAGAGTAGTACCCGAAATCCTGGACAATCTGGCAGCACAACGAAGGACATCAACGCTTCAGCTCGTGGTAAACGCAGCGCTCTGCTGCTTTGCAATGAAACCGAAGATGATAATCAAATTCTAACACTTAATGAGCCAAACTATGAGACTCTTAAACCACCACCAGCTGCTGCACCACGGCCGGCGACAGATCATTGCTATGAGAATGTAGAACTGCCGCTTGCTGACACCAGCTCTGGATCTAAGCCCAGTAGCAGTAGCAAGGTAGCTCCCAGTACGAGTAGAGCAAGCGTGGATCCAGCATCAGCTAGTGCTGCTGGTTCTGCCACTCAGCGTAGCTCCTATCGCCGCTCCAACTCTCTTTCCAATCACAATCCCTTTGCGGTTGCTCCACGACGTAGTAGTAGCAAAGTTAAAGCTGATTCTAGCAGTGGTTCCGTGAACCTTACTCGAAACTTTGGTAGCACCCAAAATCTCATCAATCTAAGCCAGAATCTGGGCAAAACCAAAAAACGTAGCAGTCTAAATCTGAAAGCTAATGCAGCAGCCAAGAACGGTAAAGATCCACCACCTGGCCCAACGACAAGTACAGGGTCCACACCCCAGCGACGTTCCTCCTCTAATGCCAACCTGCGTAGAGATAGCAGCGCCTCCAATGCGACAGCAAAAGCAGCCCCAGTGCCGCCGACTCGTCATTCAGCACGCAACAGCTTTAGCAATATACCCAGAGCCAGTCTGGGGGCGACATCAGCGGCTCCGCCAAACTTCTCCCGTCAATCTTCCAGCAGCACTACAACAACATCGACATCCTCGTCCAGTACTTCTCCAGGAGCGTTGCCATTACAACAGTCCGCTTCGACCAGCGCCATGCAACGACAGTCTCAGGCGCCGGCACCTAGCCAAAACATGAGGCGCAGTCTGAATAACTTTAATAGACGCTCCACTGCCGCTGTTGGCGCTCCGCCACCAGGATCCGCTGCAGCGGGTCAATCAACAGCCGCGGAAAATAATGAGTTGCCCTCGGACTTGGAGGTGGCTGTCTCCGATGTGGAGAATCTGGTTAGCTAAAGCCGGCAGTGAGTCTCCCCCAATTCCTTATAATTTCTTTTAATTAATATCTTATTTCCAAACCAACCAAGTGAAAGTGATAAGTCTTAATGTTAGTTATACAAATTGTCGCATAGGTTTACCATGTACACATGCATATTTACATATATACATTATGTGGGTATATATGTACTTTACACTGCCTTAAACTTGCCGTTTCTGCTGAATATGTGAATACCAAAAACAAAACAAAAAAACGAAAACAAAATGAAGATGAAGAAAACCAAAATATAAGAGACACGCCCACACATCCATCCACTTCAACTGTTACACTAACCAAAAAAACAAAACCTCACACGCCCGCGCTGCTCCTCTGCTCATTCAATGTTCAACTAAACTCTTAAAGCCACCGCCTAAGCCAGCCGCACTCACCGCACATTGTACCTTTTTGGAAACTGTTTACTGTTGTATTGTCTATTTGTAATCTTTAGGTAAACTGTGAACTCTTAAAACCTATAACTATAACTCTTATGTTCTATATACAAATACTGTGTACATTATTGCAAAGGAATGACAAGTAACTTGGCACTTAAAAAGTGAAAGAAGACGGTTCTTGGGTTATCTAATTTTAATCAACAAAAACAAGGCGAATAATATATACATACATATATTCAATTTGAAAAATTTGTTCCTAATTAATATTAGAATTAGATATTTCCTTGACCGTGGCTTGTTAATGAAGTTTATTTTTAAATCAGTATTACTCACTCTATTATGTACCTATCGTTTTTGTTACTCACTTAACTTGTTTTCACATTTCCAAAACAACGATCATAAATCGAAGGAATCTCTACTTCATTTAATAAACTTACAAACTGACAGAAAAGGAAAGGAAAAAACAATACAAGGTGCTATTTTTAGTAACGACTACAACTGAACAACTAACTATTACACGAAAACTTAATTGAAAACTTTTCCAAAATCAAAATAGAAATCGAGAATTAATGTTAAACGAAACTGCGAAATTGCGTAGAGAGTAGTTTTGTGTAGCGCCCAAAAAGTACATAAAATACATACCGAAACATATCGGATGTATCATATAACCAACGATGATAAACTGTCAATAAATCAAAAGCTAAATGCATCGAAAAGATTAGATCATAGTGAATATAGGAATGCATGTAATAACCACCATTCACCGCTGATCCGCCTGGGCACCAAAACACATCCCATCCCGTCCCGTCCCGAATGCACCAACCAACACACACATACATAGCTACAAACACAGCCACAATCACACAACCACAATCCATGCCTGCGCCATATTGTGTTTAGATGTGTAGTAGTGTAAATAAGAAATTGAAAAAAAATAGTTTTTATATGCAACAACAACCAATAAAAGAACACATTAAAGCAATGAAGAACAAAACAATAAGAGAACACACCTAGCGATATACTATAATTATATATACAATATAACTGTATATATATATATACTTCACATAAATCTGTAGAATCACAAACAAAGCAAACGGCTTGCAAAATTTAAAAAGAAACACCTACTTATGTTTAAACAATAAACAATTTGTAGCTATAAACGTGTAGAAGAAGAATGTGGCGTATCATTTGCAATTGCATATGTAAAAACAACAAATAAAAAGTAAAAAAAAACATAAAACAAATGGGAAGTGCAATATGAACAATTGATTGCAATTTTATGAGCATTTGGGTATATATTTTTGGAAATATACAAATACAAGATGCATTAACATAGATAACCATAAAGATATATACAATATATTTGTATATATATATATAGCTCAGCTCAAGAAACCGACCCAGTTAACGCGTAGGCAAGTAATTTGGAAACGGACATAGTAAAAACCCCATAATACGCGACAATCGCTTTGAAATGCTTAAAATTAAAACAAAGAATAAACGAAAATCTAAACTCGAAATCACACATAGTCTTAAGTATCTCTTAGAACATAAAAGTCAACAAAGTAAGGGTCAAAAACTTTTAATTTCAATACTTCAAACGAGACGAAAAAAAAAACCAAAACATATGGCCAACATTTTATGTACTGTATATATGATTGAACAAAACTAAATTCTAAGATGAAAAGTATTTTGAAATGAGAAAGCAAAATAAATAAATAAAAGAACAAAAACCAACAACCGAAACTATTTAAGCGCGAAATGAACCAGTTTTGTGTAATGTACATATTAAACTTGATTGATTTTACTCTATATGTATACATATAAATATTATATTTACTGTACATCTGCAAAATGACGATTTATAAATCTATATGTGTAATGTGTACCTCAATTGTAATTACTTTTATATATATATACAATATATATATGTATATACATATATTGTATTTCTCACGTGATTAATTGCTATTTTTTTTATATAATTTAGCTAAATGAATTTTGTATAAACCAATCCATACAATCCGACTTCAAACCCAATCCCATCCCACCACATTATAAACTGCTCTCCATTAACAGAGAGTTCGACAAAAGCTTGCACTTTGTTTTTCGATTTTTTCGAATGAAAATCTAAATTTGTGCATAATTTTATGAAATTTCCAAAATCGTTTCCAACTATTTGAAAACTAAACGCATCTTTATGTGTTAACTAAATCTAATTTAAGCAACTTCATATAAAATTCTTGAAAAGAAAATATTTGAAAATATGCCTAAAATATATTTTATATAATATTTTTGGCATTCCTTTCACAACGCTTGAACAACTTGTTTTTTCAAGTGTAGTTTTCTTAATTCTTATACTTAATCCAATAATTGTGGCATAAGCCATGTTTTTTTTCTTATTTTGTAACAAAATTAACGATATTCTTTCATTTACTATGTACCACAACTAACTGAATGATCCCTAGTTAATGGCCAGTTAAAAGAAAAAAGATTCAAATACATATAAATTTTTGTCAATTAGAACAAACAAAGAAGATATGAAAACCGATGACGAATATTAGCAAGTGTTAATTTTAAAGCAATTTATCAATCACTATTAATTACGAACAAAAAAGCAAAGCACATATGTGACATTTAAGTTGTATTCATAATTTACCGAATTATTATATTATTTTATTTATTAATCCTTAATGTAACTAATTTTTAATACATAAACTCAACCAACATGAACACACACACATATATGCAATATTTTATAATTTCCTCATTTGAAGCAAAATTCAATTAACAATAATAAAATGAAACGAAATGAAAAAAAAAACTAATGAAATCCTAAGTCGCTTTTTTATCAGCTTTCTCCAATTTGGCGGCACGTTTGGCCATTATCCAAAAGTAGAGACTGGGACAAAAGTGACGCAAATAATAGGCAATTTTAGCCTGCAGATCACTAACAATGATATCGGGTTCCTTTCGTAGAATGCATTGTAAAACTCTTTCGGCCAGTTTATCGGGAGCCATGCCCTTAGCGGTGGTCTCATCCATTTCTAAAAAGGAAACCAAGTGTTAAAAAGTATTTCAAGAAAGATATTGAAAATTTGTACTAACTGCCATAGTTGTTGCCGGAGCCTGTCAGGGCATTTAAGGAGAGTTGTGTGCGTACATAGCCAGGACTAATACAAGACACATTTACATTCTTGTTTGCCACCTCGGCACGCAGAGAATCGGCAAAAGCCTGCATAGCATGCTTGGATGCGGAATAAGCGGCTCGCTGAGGTATTGCAAATTTACCCTGGACAGAGCTTATGAAACATATGTGTCCATTCTGTCGAGCCACCATGGAAGGCAAGAGAGCTGCAATGTAACGCATAGTTTAAGTGGAAGTTAAATAGGAATTTAAATGAAATATCAAACCTTTTGTCAGGGCCACTGAGCCAAAATAATTGACTACCATCACCTTGACATCGACATCAACGGCTGTTGAGGCCACATCCGCTCGAACGCTAATTCCACCATTATTTATAAGTATATCCACTTGATTGTAGACACCCAAGACGCGCTTAACAAAATCTGGTATGGAGTTTAATTCGGCCAGATCCAAAGGCATTACTGTGGGTGGATATGCTGGTTCCTATCAAAACTCTTCTGATTAATATTCCTGCCAAGAATGGGCGTTAACTTACCACATCCAATGCTAGCAGATCATTCTTGACCCGCTCCAATTCGGGGAGCCTGCGTGCTGCTAGAATTACTTTGCAGCCGGCGCGGTAAAAGACATGAGCCAAAGATTCACCCAGGCCAGAGCTGGCACCTGTTATGAGCACCACCTAAATGAATCATATTTTACATAATTAAGTCAATTAAGTAATTGTGTTAAGTAATTTATTACCTTCCCGGGTAATTGATTTCTGAACTTTTTTGCTCTCATCCGATGAAGCATTTCAATTATGGCAAGTGGCAAAGCCACCGGCATCAGCAGGGTGCCCAATATCCAGTAGAGAACATTCCATTCACTGGTCGGTGCGCATTTGTCCAAGTCCTGCACTTTCATATTTTTATTTTTTAGTAAACTTTGAACTTTTCAGAATGACAGTAAACAATGAAAAACTGGTCAATTCGATAAAGATAAGTGCGCGCGATAAACAGAGTTGCCACATTTTTTGTGTGTGCTGCAAACAGCTGATTTTATGTTACGTTAATTTGTTTTTCTTTTTAAGCGGTTGCTGTTTGGGGAAATGATTTTTTAACGATGCAGAGCCTCCTGCGACAAGGACATAGCCTGAGATGCTACTGCCTCATGGGCATCCAGGCCCAAAAAATTCACACAACAGCGATACAGAGTACATTCTGGGAGCGGGAAAAGAAATCCGGTTACAAAACCAAATTGCCAGAACCTTCAAAAAAGCAATTAATTTTAGATGGCTTTAAAGACTTAAAGGAGGAGATTAAACTTTGGCGTCAGGAGGTCAAGGAACATTTGCAAAGTGACCCAATTCTGGTATTTCGTCCTGGGGAAACGGACGTTGTATTTGATTTTAAGGCTCCCGATGTACTGGACAAATGGACAGTGACCACCGATGCGGATCATGGTGAAGGCAAAAGCACTGCAGCCCTCGAATTGAGTGCCTCCGGCGCTGGCCTCTTTCATGGCGAAGTTAGCTCAGAGCATACAAAAGATGGCATTATCAAGAGGACAGGATATGCAAATATTCGCACAAAGCGTGTACGGGTGAGTTAAGAGTGAAATACATTCGAATTCAGATTTGTCATATATAATTTTTGGCAGAAATCCTTCAAACGCGAGGCCACCTACGACTGGACGCAATACAATATGCTTATCATGAAGGTACGCGGCGATGGACGTAGCTATCTAATAAATCTCCACACCGAGGGCTACTTCGATCTCATGTGGAATGACATCTATCACTATGTGCTGTACACACGAGGTGGACCCCATTGGCAAATTGCAAAGATACCCTTCTCCAAATTCTTTCTATCGTCTAAGGGGCGTGTACAGGATCGTCAGGGAGCCATAGCTTTAAATAAAGTAACACATTTTGGATTCTCTGTGGCAGCAAAGAAAGGTATGGATGGTCCTTTCAACTTGGAAATTGATTATGTTGGTCTAGAATATGATCCCAGTCATCGTGAGGAGTTTGCATATGAAATGTACAAGACTCCCAAATATATTGTTGCTACCTAGTTAATGTTATCTAGTTTTATTTAATAAACGATCATTTTTTTACACAACAATAATGTGATTAATTCCTTAAATTTCTGTTTGACTAGGATGTAAGATCTTTAAATTAGAAGATATTGTTCAGATTAAGAGCATTAAAGATTAACATGTCATTAGAGTATAACTTTTTGCCTTAAGGACTTATTGTTAATCAAGGTTCACAATCTCAATTCAATATTCGCGATTAAGGTGCGAAAGCTTACGTATAAACCAAATATCTTTGGCATTTTCTCTCTTTTATTTTCGCTCGCTCTCGCTCTCACTTATTTCGTTTCGTTCATCAGCTGGTCAAATGTTTACATTACATTATTGAGAGTATTTATATACAATTGTACTGCCATTCACCCGCCGACTCTTCATGGTCATTTTAAGTGCAGAAATTGGTTTTGTTTTACCTTTACGTTAATTTTCCTGCTGACGGTATATATATTCACGTATTAAACATACCAATTAGAACCTCCACGAACAGGGGCATTGGATTGCGGCATTTCATTATACGAAAGTTTCGCGGTGTCAGTTTGTCGTGGTCGCTTGAACTGATAAAACATCAAAAAAACGGAGCTAAACTTCCGCTTCCATTCGGCGTGGGAGTGTTGGGCATCTTTTCTTATCAAAGAGGCAATTATTAGATAAATATACAACAAAATATGGTTAGTATTGTCTATTGTGTGTGAGAGAGAGAGAGAAAGAAATAGCTGACCATGTGGCAGTTCATTCACTACCAACGCCGGAGAACCAACAACGACCTTGACTGCTTCTTGTTGTGTTTATTGTTCAATCCTGTGTTGGCGAAAACCTAAAATCAATAAATAGTATCAACTGGCTTCTACGCAATTTACCGGTTTGCACATTTAAGTCTAAATATCTTGGGCAAAAGAAAACCAGTTATCGACTCCATACTCCATGCGATACGAATTGAAAGTGTTTTGTGTTGTTGTGCTTTTGGGCCTGGATTGGTCTGGTCTGCAAGAAACCAGTTAGTTGTTGCTTCTGGCCTATTCCTGTTATCTGCTACCTGTTGACTGCGTTTTGTGTTGGCATTTTCAGTTGCTGACGTGTTTACATTGAAAATGGTTCAGTTTACGGTAGAGACACATCTCCCCCCAAAAATCTCCTCCATAGCAATAGATTTTATAATCTTTGGATCATCTTTCTTATCTCTCTCGTTAGCAGGAAACATATTTATATGATCCCAATTTGCTGCTTAAGCTGGACTTTCATCGCAGCCCGGCTAAATTTCAACCTTTCATTTCTGCTGCCAGTCCAGGTGAATCTTGGCTGAAAGTACGTCCACTTAAGGATACGGATTATGATCGTGGCTTTTTGCAGTTGCTATCACAACTTACACATGTGGGTAATGTGAATCGCACCCAGTTCCTGAGTAAGTTTTAGCCAACAAATTTGTATATACACAATTCACAAATTTCCTTTTTTCTCAGCTCGTTTCTCGCAGATGAAAGCTAGTGGAGATTACTTCGTGACCGTCATTGAGGATACACGTAAGGGCGAGATCATTGGAGCTGCTTCACTTGTGATTGAACGCAAGTTTATACACAATTGCTCAGTGGTGAGTTATTATGTAGTATCCTGATATTTGCACTTCTTAATGGACTTGTCCTTATCCTTATAGCGTGGTCGTTTGGAGGATGTGGTAGTCAATGATACGTACCGTGGCAAGCAGTTGGGCAAGCTGTAAGTCTCACTTAACAACTCTTTGAAAGGTGTGAGTAATGGTTTTTCTTTTGGCAGAATTGTGGTAACCGTTTCCTTGTTGGCCGAAGAATTGGGCTGCTATAAAATGTCCTTGGACTGCAAGGACAAACTAATCAAGTTTTATGAATCTTTGGGATATGTCCTAATACCAGGAAACTCGAATTCCATGACCATTCGTTACGATGAAGCACCTCAAACGACGCTCAAACGAAATGTGACCTCAACTCATGGCGGCGGCGACAACTCCTGCCAAACTGTGAGCCTTGATTTTGCCTCTTGACAATTAGCCGCCAACGCTGCTCCCAAATCCAAGCTTTGAGCCTCTCAATATGGCTTCAAAGCTCAGGCCGGGCGCAATGCAATGCACAAAAACAAAAACAGAAGAAAGCATATGAAAATATTTTTTTTTTAAATTTAATTTCCATTGCGCTTTGCGCTTGATGGATTTTTTTTGGACAGCGCTGGCAGGCGGTGGTGTCCTTGCCAAGGACATACAATTAGTTATAGACTCTTTACTACATAACAAATATGAAAAAAAAAAGAAAAAAACAAGGCCAACAGCACAATGATTTCTCAATTCTTACAGAATTCTCAATATTATAATTTTTTCTCCCCTTTCTGCTACTGATCGATCGATTGATTGAATGAATGAATGAATGAACTATCCATCAAACAACCAACCAACTGAGTAAAGGTAGTAGTTATATTGCCTTTTAAGAGCACTTTCATCAAGTAGCCCAAAATACATATTATATATACATCCTATGTACTAAATGAAAAAAAGAAAATCACATTCAAAACTAATTAACAATGCCTAATTGTACTTCCTCTTGGTATCACGAATATGCACACAAATGGCCACATGTTGGGCACTTGGAGTGTTGGGCAAAATATTTTTGTAAATGCTCGATATGACCGCCATGGGAGCAGCCCTGGCACCACGCATAGATTCCACGAACAATTAGACCGCAGACACAACATTTGGCCGATTGCATCGATTTACATTTATCGCACAGCCAACCAACGTGTCCGGCCAAAGGACGGGAACATTTACCGCAGTTTGTGTGCATGGTGGTTGACTGTTGATTCAATTGACGCACCGAACGCAACCAAGAGCGATTAATCACCTCGCCAGCCTCATTCCAAAGTTCATAGCGATGCAGTTGATCGACATAGGCATGAAACCAATGCTCCTAGAAACAATTCCAATGGTATTCAATGAGGATTCTGGATACTATCGACTTTCAGCGACTTACCACCAGAGCATCTTCTAGTGGCAGCAGTTTGCGTGCCTCTCCCAAAGCAATTATCACTGTAAGAGCTGTTTGAACATCGCCAACATCGTTTTGCAGCATTAGAGCATCGGCCACAAATTTATGGGGTTCCCACATGGGTATGGGCACATGGGGGACTTTCAGTACGGTGGGCACATGCGGAGGCTGTTTCAAAAAGATGAAGGTCAAAATATGAAAAGAAATCTCTGTTATTGCTCAACTTACCGGTGACTTTTCATGTTCATTCGCCTTGAGATCCACTTGGGCTCTGGCTGCCTGTACATCGTGATGGAGGGCAGGAAATGCTAGTGCCTTGCTTACATCTGATGTGGGACCAACGTAAATAAAGCCATTCCGCAGAAGTTCAAAATTATCAAATGTTATTTCGCTAAGGATTTGAGTCTCGGAGAGTATGACCGAACTAGTTGGTGGATGTTCATGCTCATCATCGATGTCCACACTGGAATCGGCACCGATTTCATGCGGTGCCTCTTGATTGTTGCCATTCAAGTCCTGACCCATTTCGCCACGCTGTGGCATAGTCCAATCGCTTTGCACCTGAGTGGCGCGTCTTGAATTGGTTGAGAAAGATGCGCGATGCTCAAAAGGTGGCTCAAAATGATTGGTACCATAAAAAAGCTTTATAAAATTCCACAGTGTGGTGGCCTGCAGAGAAGATATTTAGATTATCAGTTTTTACACGAATCAGTTTACCAATTGCTTACATTATGTTTCCCGTATTTACGACAGACATCCGCATTGTGATCACACAGATCGGCCAGTTTTTTGCCGCTTATCAAGAGATCCTGGGCACAGCCTATAAAAGATTCATGTTCGCTAAGTGCTTGTGAATGAGGCTCCTGCAAAAACGATACCCATTAAACTATAATCGTCCACAATAAAGCAGCAGAACAACTTACTACATCCTTCAGTCTAAATTTGTACATTTTGGAATGATCCAAATGGAATTGCATGCTACCGGCCACAGGTGTTTTTGAGCGACTTCTAAAAAATTCTCAGATTAATATAATGAGTTTCTAGATGAGTTGTAAACTTACTTAAAGCTTGTAGTTTTTGTATTGGTTACGCCACTTGTCTTTACGGCATACTCTTTAATTTTTTGAGCAAACGATATATCACCATGCCTGCCCAGACTAGCACCCTGAGCATTGGCCTTCAGTGCTGGCCGTGTGGCATCTTTAAAGGCGTGCTTATATATCGTCGAGTCCTTGCTGGTAGAGAGCAAGCAGTGCGAATCTCCCTGCCAAGCAATGCCAGTGGTGACATTGGTATGATCGTTAAAGGAGGCAAATGGTATAAAGGGACGACGTATATCCCACACATGGATACTGTAATCCACCACCAGAGCGCAGCTGGCAATGTGATAACTACAATAAACAAATGATTATCAGTTGATACATATTTAATTGAATTATTTAAACCTACGTTCTTTCTGGTCGCCATTTGACACGACCGACAACTGCAATGGTATGGATTGTATACTCGAGTCCAGGACGACCATCCATATTCCAAACTTTGATCTGTTTATCTCTGCTACCGGTGGCCAGCCAATTCCTTGTCGGATGCCAGTCGCATGTGTATATGGGTCCACTGTGAGCGGTAAATTGAACCATGCACTTATCCCACTTCCGCATATCCCACAATTGTACTGTTCCATTCTCGGACACTGCAGAGAATATGTTTTGTGTATGAGGACTGAACTTAACGTCGCGCACGGATTCTGAATTGCTAAAGTATGTATTGACCGATTTATCTGAGCGTATATCAAAGCATTTAATGGTTCCATCTTGTGATCCTGAGATCAGAATATTCGGCTCGCTGCTATGAAATGTCACCGTATGGGCTGTCCGTTCGTGCTCATTGTAGACTAGCAGCTGCTTTTGTCGTCCAAATTTCGATAAATCCCAAACAGAAACTACTCCATTAGTGGCAGCCGTAGCCAATAGATTGCTATCCAGTGTGCTCCAGGAGACATCGTTTGATGAATAGCTAAGATTTTGGTTTTTGCCACCGCGCATATTGCAGGATTCAGTGAAGCCATAATTGTCAATAGAATACACCTTTAGCACTGTGTAAATGCAAATAAGAGAAGGATAATTTAATCACTTTAAATGGAGTTCGAGTTCAAGGATTTCTCTTACAGCTGCGCCCGGCCACGGCAATTTGTGTGTAATCCTTGTTTAGAGCTAAAGCATTGGCATGACCCTCCAGACATATCCTTAAAGACACTGTGGCAGGATCTTCCATAGAGTCGGGCATTTTGCCAGAACAAGTAAAACCAAATTAAAACTATTTTTTTATGTACAATTTGATAAGAGCAATTGCAGACCCAAAACAAAACAAGAAGAAGCATCGATTTGCACCCCTCGTAAAATAATATACGTTTGCCATCCCTGGTAAAATATTTACAGTTTCCATCCATGGTAATATGTGACAACTCTGTCAGTTACTTTGCTGTTTACAATCCAATTGCAATTTGTCGGGAAATTTCAACAGACGTTGCTGTTTATATAGGTTTTGATTAAGCAGCCGCTGCAAGGCACAAGTCAAGCACAGGTGAGGGAGGCATCTCAACCTGAATTCAGCATGCCGGATATCAAGATAACTCCATTGGGCGCCGGCCAGGATGTGGGCCGCAGTTGTCTATTACTTTCGATGGGCGGCAAAAACATAATGCTGGATTGCGGCATGCATATGGGATATAATGATGAGCGTCGATTCCCGGACTTCTCGTATATTGTTCCTGAAGGACCCATCACCAGTCATATTGACTGTGTGATCATTTCACATTTTCATCTGGGTATGTTGAGCTGTTAACCTTGCCGTGGCCGGCTTATCTATGTTTCTAATTGAATTTCATTATTTTTATCAATGCCTGTGCATTCAGATCACTGTGGCGCTTTGCCTTATATGTCTGAGATTGTTGGCTATACGGGACCCATTTACATGACGCATCCAACCAAGGCGATTGCGCCCATTCTTCTCGAAGATATGCGCAAGGTTGCCGTGGAGCGTAAAGGTGAATCCAATTTTTTCACCACGCAAATGATCAAGGATTGCATGAAGAAGGTTATACCGGTGACATTGCACCAGAGCATGATGGTGGACACCGATCTGGAGATCAAAGCCTATTATGCTGGCCATGTGCTGGGTGCAGCCATGTTTTGGATTAAAGTGGGCTCCCAGAGTGTTGTGTATACGGGCGATTATAATATGACGCCGGATCGGCATTTGGGTGCTGCCTGGATTGACAAATGTCGTCCGGACCTGTTGATCTCGGAGAGCACTTATGCCACCACTATACGGGACTCTAAGCGATGTCGTGAACGTGATTTCCTTAAGAAAGTCCACGAGTGTGTGGCCAAGGGCGGCAAGGTGTTGATACCAGTGTTTGCCTTGGGCCGAGCACAGGAACTGTGCATTCTACTGGAGACCTACTGGGAACGCATGAACCTCAAATATCCGATATACTTTGCTCTCGGTCTGACCGAAAAGGCGAATACATATTACAAAATGTTTATCACATGGACCAATCAGAAGATCCGCAAAACCTTTGTTCATCGCAACATGTTTGACTTTAAGCATATCAAACCCTTTGACAAAGCCTATATTGATAATCCTGGCGCGATGGTGGTATTTGCCACACCCGGTATGCTGCATGCCGGCCTTTCGCTGCAGATCTTTAAGAAGTGGGCGCCCAATGAAAACAATATGGTCATAATGCCGGGCTACTGTGTCCAGGGAACGGTGGGTAACAAAATCCTGGGCGGGGCAAAAAAAGTAGAGTTTGAGAATCGACAGGTGGTCGAAGTGAAAATGGCCGTAGAGTATATGAGCTTCTCGGCTCATGCCGATGCCAAAGGTAAGAAGGAATATTTATATTGCCACAAGCAAGAACCGAAATAGTTTCTTCCATATCATTTTATAGGTATCATGCAGCTGATACAAAACTGTGAGCCCAAGAATGTAATGCTTGTTCATGGCGAGGCGGAGAAGATGAAATTCTTACGTTCCAAAATCCGAGATGAATTCAATTTGGAAACCTATATGCCAGCCAATGGGGAAACTTGTGTCATATCTACGCCGGTTAAGATACCTGTGGATGCAGCAGTCTCGCTGCTGAAAGCCGAGGCACGCTCCTATAATGCCCAGCCGCCAGATCCCAAGCGTCGGAGGCTTATCCATGGTGTTCTTGTGATGAAGGACAATCGAATTATGTTGCAAAATCTTACAGATGCTCTCAAAGAGATTGGCATTAATCGCCATGTTATGCGTTTCACTTCCAAGGTTAAAATGGACGATCCGGGTCCAAAGGAACGCACCATTGAGAAGTTGAAATCATTGTTAGATGAAAAAATGGTTGGATGGACCGTTTTAATGCAGGAGACGGGTTATATAACCGTTGAGACAGTTGAAATTAGAGTAGAGGAGGATGAGAAGGATCATAAGCAAAAGACCATACTAATTACCTGGACGAATCAGGATGAGGATATTGGTGCCTATATTCACAATCTGTTACAGAATATGTGTTAGAGCCGTGGGAAGATACTTCCCGTCCGGGCATACAGATGTGGTCAATTGCGATTCCATAGTTTTTAAGCACAAAGGTTTCTATTCTATATCTGAAATGTTTACAAATAAAAATTTACAATATCGAAACCATAGTTATACATTTTGGCTTTCACTTTTTGCACTTTACAATATAATGAAAGGTTTTTAATTCGTTCGATCCACATTTATTAATTCTGATAGTTTATAACATTATTCTTGGGTAAGGCCCCAGTCCTAAAATTAGATTAGGCGCCTTGAATCGTAATCGCAATCGCAATTGGTTGGGCATTTGTGGGCGAATCCCTTTCCCTTCTCCTCCTTATGTCAAAGCGGCGGCACCGGAGATGATTTCAATCAACTCGCGGGTAATGACCGCCTGTCTGGTGCGGTTGAATGTGAGAGTCAGCTTGTCAATCATCTCGCCGGCGTTCTTGGAAGCATTGTCCATAGCCGTCATACGGGAGGATTGCTCCGAGCATGCTCCCTCCTTCATGGTGTAGAAGATGAGCGAGGCCAGCGAGAACTCCAAATAGCTTTTGACGACATCGCTATCGAGCGAGTCATAAACGGCCAACTTCTCGGACTTCTCCACAGTTGGGCCACTGAAGATGGGCAGTGAGGAGCACTGGTACGAAACCACGGACTTGAATCTGTTGTACACAATCTTGCCCTCGGTATAATCGTAGCCAGTCTGAAGCACTTCGTGGGCAATCTTTGAGGCGTCCAAGAAGGTAGGTGGCAAGCGGCCGATTTCATTGGCCACCATCAGGATATTCTTGCCGTACAGACGGGACAGAATGGAACGCGACTTATCGCCTACACAGAACACCCTGGTGTTGACATCGTCAATAGCCAGCTCTGCACGGATCTGACGGGCAACACCGGTGTGAACGGCACCACAGAGACCACGGTCAGATGTCATGGCGATCAGCAGCTTCTTGGGCTCGGCCTTCTCGTCGGCCTGGATTTCAGTTTTCTCGAAAAATTGCTGAGCACCAACGCCGTAGGGACGCGCCGCCTTCAAATCACGCTCGGCACGGGCATATTTGGCAGCGGACACCATCTTCATTGATTGCGTAATTTTCTGAATGTTCTTCACGGATTTCAGACGAATGGAGATTGCCTTCAAGGTGGCCATGCCACGCTGCTGCTGGGCCTGAAGGGTGGCTTCAATAGCCAGCGGCAGCAAAACCGTTGAACGTTGCATCATCATCCTGTGAGCTGTTGTTGAAGTTTTCCCTGCACCAGAAAAAAATTAGCGAAAAATCAACGATGTCGGCCAGCGAAAAATTCACCTGCGTTAAGTTGGCTGCACGATAACGAGTGTTATGACACAGCTTGTGGTTGCCACCTTGTTCTGATTTTCTGCCATTTTGCGTTTTCCAACCCTGAAATGTTGAATAAGTACGGCATATTTTATCCAGCCCTGGTTCGATTACACAATCAGCTGCTCGCAAGGGCTACCTTAAAATTTATCGATAGTCTACTTGGCGCAAATCCGTCGACGTTAGCCAACACTAATTAGATATCGTGATATGTACAATCGATAATTACACAAATACTGTCCTCCTAAGTCTGCAAGTCCCTCAACAATGAAACACACACAAAAAAGGATATAAAAATCACCAAAAAAGAGATAAGAAGAAACAGACGAAGTGGAAAAGGGAAGAAAATTACGACAAAGACCAAAACGAAGATTGGAACTGGAGTTAGGTCAGGTACAGGTGCAGCAGCAAGCGGACCAAATGCGTGGCAAATGAAGATTAGATGTAAAGTTAACAGCTGGCAAAGATCATAGTGTAAATACACAAAGGTGCCTTCTCCAGCAGCAACAGCAACAACAACAATAGCAACAGCTGCCTGAGTGTGAGTGTGTGTGTGTGTCTGTGTGTGTGTAGGTGCGTGATTAATTTACAAAACATTCAGGCCCACACCTCGTAACAAAATATTAAGCCGTCGAGCAAAACACATGATGTGGTCGTTCTTTTCGCGCGACTCTTCTAAAGATTTTCCTTATGAAATTGGCGAACCAGTTGCTGGCTTCGATAACTACTCAATATGGCAATTGCACAAGGCAAAGCGTAAGGGCACTCTGGAGGAGGTGTCTGTATTTGTATATGATATTCGCAGCGGATCCGATACGAAATGTGAACTGGCCAAGGCATCGTTGAAGCGACTTAAAACATTGCGTCATCCCAGTATATTGCAATACCTTGATTCGTTGGAAACGGACAAAATGCTATATGTGGCCACGGAGGCCGTAGATCCATTGGGAACATATTTCACCAAACTGGCCACGGATAGTGTGCAAAAAGGCCTTTACCTAGCGTGGGGGATATTTCAAATAACCGTAAGTTAACCCAAAAATATTCACACGATTAACAATAAATGATTTATTTGTATTAATTTTGTCTTTCAGCGTGCTCTATCCTTTCTCAATAACGATGGTAATCTGAGGCATAACAATGTCTCCGCCTGGTCAGTATTTGTTAATGCATCTGGTGAATGGAAACTGGGTAGTCTGGAGTTTGTCTCAGCGGCCGACGGCAATCCCATGCCTCCCGTGAAAATACCCGTTACCCTAGAAGTCTACGACGCACCCGAAAAAAATGACCAAAGCAAGCTTAAAGCTGCTACAAAGTGGTAAGTTGGAATCATTATATACTGGAATCATTATATCCAAGAACCTGTCCATGTCTCTTTTTAAACAGCTCTGTGGATATGTGGGGACTAGGTTGTCTGGTGTGGGAGGCCTTTAATGGCGTTCTAAAGCAACGCTCTAATCTTAAGGATATTGAACATATTCCCAAATCTCTACAATCACTTTATTGCGAACTAGTCGGTGCCTCACCATCGAATAGACCCAATCCGGCGGATATTATAACAAGATGCCGTAAGCCGGGTGGCTTTTTTAAGAATGATTTGGTGGATACATTGCTTTTTCTGGAGGAAATACAAATCAAAGATAAAGCGGAGAAGAATCGTTTTTTCAGCGGCTTAACAACGCATTTGGACTATTTTCCCGATAATGTGTGCAAGCATAAAATTCTACCACAACTGATAACCGCCTATGAGTATGGAGATGCGGGCTCAGCGGTGCTGGCGCCCATGTTTAAGGTTTGTCAGACACGAAATTAAAAATACATATTTCGAAACTAATCTCTTTCCTTTTACACTCCAGTTGGGTAAACTGTTGGATGAAGTGGAATATCAGAAGCGCATTGTTCCCTGTGTGGTTAAACTATTTGGTTCCACGGATCGTGTTACCCGTTCACGACTTTTGCAACAGTTGGATTTGTTTATTGCGCATTTACAGCCACAGGTTGTCAATGATCAAATATTTCCACAAGTGGCCCATGGTTTTTTGGACACAAATGCCACAATTCGCGAGCAGACTGTTAAATCCATCATTCATTTGGCTCCTAAGCTCAATTATAACAATCTCAATGTGGAGGTATTACGTCATTTTGCCCGATTGCAGGCACGCGATGATCAGGGCGGCATACGCACCAATACTACAGTGTGTCTTGGCAAGATTGCCCCACATTTGCATCCGCAAGTGCGACAGCGTGTTCTAGTTTCAGCTTTTATACGTGCCATGCGTGATCCATTTCCGCCAGCTCGAGTAGCTGGTGTTCTGGCGCTGGCCGCCACTCAGCAATATTTTCTACTCAGTGAGGTGGCTAATCGTGTCTTGCCATCATTGTGTTCCCTAACCGTGGATCCAGAGAAAACTGTAAGAGATCCGGCCTTCAAGACCGTTCGCGGTTTTTTGGGCAAACTGGAAAAGGTGTCCGAAGATCCCAGTTTACGTGAGACCATGGGTAAGAATGGATTTTCTTTCTGTGTCACTTTAGCACATCAAACATATATTTTGCTATTGCAGAGGCGGATGTTCATACAGCGACACCATCAATAGGTAATGCAGCTGCCACATGGGCGGGATGGGCAGTTACAGCTGTAACAGCCAAATTCTATCGAAGCCAAAGTGATTCATCGCGACCACGACCACCTTTAACAGGACGAAATCTTTCCAAACCGGCATCTTTGGGTAAATTTCAGCTTTTATATATGTTTAACCCAAAAACTTGTATTAATTCTTAATGATTTTCTCTCAGAACAACCATCAAGCAGCAGCTTATCGACAACCACCAGTAGCGTTACCTCAATGACCTCACTTGAGCATGAAAGTAATGATACCTCAGCATCGGCTTCCGATTATGGCAACAACGATTGGGATAATGAGAATTGGGGTGAAATGGATGTAAGTTGGCATATGCCCAATGTCTAATTAATGCCACGTACTAAAGTTTGTGTATATTCTTTTTGGCAGACCTCACAGGATCCTAGTAGTCCATTGGCAGCCAGTTCCAATAATGGTCAATTAGTGGCAGCTAATGCACTCAATGAAGTACGTGACGGTTGGGATAATGAGGAATGGGGTAGTCTTGAAGAGGATCCGGTAAATGAGTTACAATTTTGTTGTCGTCCATCTTGGCCTAACTCGATTTTCATTTGTGATTTACAGTGTGAGGAAGAAGAACAAGCGGAACAAGAGCAACAACAACAGCAAATGGCCCGACAATCCATATCCTCGACAACATCTTCCAGCCAGCATCATCATCATCAACAGCAGCAGCAGCTAAATGATCTGAACGATCTTATAGATCCAATGAGCAAAATAAACAGCGGTTCACAGCTGCGACCCAAAGAGCTGCCCAATCTTTCCAGCAGTAATACGTCGCCAACAGCCAACTGTAATAATATAAGCCCGCCATCATCGCACTTAAACAACTCCACGCACAATGCCAATTGGAATAGTGATTCATGGGCTGATGGTGAATTCGAACCGCTGGATGAAGCGGGTACGGGTAAGTTCTTAATGAATTTTATACTATGTCATTAATTTTTGAATCGTTCATGTGTTTTCCCTCTTTTTGTTTTAGGTAACAGCAAACTGGATGAGGCCCGTCGTAAACGGGAAGAGAAGAAACTTCAGCGTCAACGTGAATTGGAGGCACGACGAGCCCAGCGTGTCAGTGGCCCAATGAAATTGGGCGCCAAAAAGCTTTAAAAGGAATATTTGATAAATAGAATTGCAATGTATATTTTATAAAGGCCCAAAGTAAATTTTGTATATTACTCTAAATGTCTCGTCCTACTTTCCACATTCTCAGTGTGTGTGATTTTGTTTTTTGTTTCGTTATTCCTTTTTAATTTTTTGCATTTAATGCAAAATCTCAGTGTTTCGAGCCTCCATTTCGATACCATATTTAATATACATTTATATATACATATATAGAAATACTTCATAATTATATTATGATTAATTGTAAAACTCTAAACACGATATTATTTAAATATATTCAATTGTAAAGCACTTTGTAATTAAGAATGACGAAAACAAAACAAAAACAAAAAGTTGACAACTAAAAACAAAAAAAGAATGAAAAAAACAAGGAAAACTAACCAAGTAGCTAGTAAATTACTCCAAATTTATACTTTAGTAAGCGAATTAACTTTAAACGACAACTGAAACGAATACGAATTAATGCAGAAATGCCCTAGTAGAGTAACTTCATTAAAAAAAAAAGGAAAAAACAAAAAAATTACCAACAAATTGGTTGTTTTACTAACAATTAGTAACACTTAACAATACAATTTGTATTGTTTTGTATATTGTGAGAATTGATATCAAAAATGAACAGAACAGAGAGTACAGAAAACATAAAACAAAAACAAAAAAAAAGAGAATAACTAACAAATTTATTGCAAATTCCCAAATATATAACAACATTAACCATTTGTGTGTCTTGTCAGATTTCTCCTCTAACCAAAAACCCATTTTGCTCGCCCCACAGTAACAAACAAAGCTACAAAATCCAAGAAACAGAAAAGTATTTCATATTCCATTTTCTAGGCGGATTTATTATATATATATATATATATGCATATATGTAGAACGAATCTATGTATGTATTTTTAAATAAATTAAATAAAATATACATATTTTTATATAGTTAAATGCATTAAAAGAAAAAACGAATATAAGAATAAAAAATATATAGAACCAACCAAAAGCAAGCAATTATAGAGAATGACAACAAAACAAAAACAACAAAAACAAACAAATAATTCAAACAATTTTGAAGCTTTTTCATAAGTAAATAGTAGAAAATTGCACTTGTTATATGATAAAAAAATATCCTATGTTGCTATTTATAGGATCAGAACTCTACTTATGTATGTGTGTGTCACATTAATTGGGTTTTCTTCTATAATTGCAACAACAACAAAACCAACAACAATATAAAATGTGAATTTTTCCCACTAACTGCACCAAGCGCAAGCCATTTTTTGCATGTCAAAACTAATCAAGTTTAAAAAAAAACAAAAAACTAAACAAATTTTTGGAAAATCCTGTACATACCTAACACATCTAAACATCATATATACATATATATATACATATATGCTGATTTTTTCCAATACCTCAATATCAGTGTACAATTTTTCCATAATATATTTTTATCACACATCGCAAAAAAAAAATATTAAAAAAAACCGAAAAAATAAAAGAAAAATCTGGATGCAATTCCATAAAATTTTGATCCTTAAATCAACTTTAACTACATTCACAATTCAACAACAAACGACAGCAGCAACAACAACAACAACAGCAGCAACAACACTCTTTTAATAAATTATTTTGCAAATGCAATATTTAATATTAGAGAACTTTATAAAACAAACAAACACACGAAAAATTTATATTGTTTAGACAAATTTTTAAGACTGCAAAAATGAAACCAAAAAATAAAAAACAAAAAAACTAAAAATTAGACGAAAAAGAATCAGAAAATAAATTCATTAAAAAAAGGCAAATTGATAAAAAAAAAAAAATACAAATTATTTAGTACTAATTATCAGTAAAACAAGAAAATACAAAAATTTTGAAATATAACAAAAGAGAGACATAAATCTATATATACATATGTATGAATTTTTTCGCCGGAGCTGTTTTTCTTTTTCCAGATATGCCAACGGATCAGGATTTTGCGCATTATTATTGAATATTATAAATAACAATCAACAAAATGATCAAAGTATGTATAAAGTTTTTTTTTTGTTTTGTTTTGGCAATTGCTGGTACGATTAGAAAATGAAACCAATGTGAACATTTTGTCATAAACAAGCTCTAAATCTTAAAACATCTTAGGAATTAAGGGAATACCAAATTTAATTGCAGATGAGGCAAGTCAAAATTTATAATAATAATTATAATTGTAGATACAAATTGACACAACTTCTAACAGAGAATAATTTCTTGATTCAGTTGCAAATTTATAGAATTCTCATTTCTATTTTCTAACGTTTTTAATAGGGTCGTACGACTTTATTGTAGGGAAGTTTGTCTATATAAGTAAATGTCTTTTTTTCCCACAGTTTCGAGAGTCTGTGTCTATGTTTTGAATCTGTTGTGACAACTGTTTTCTTGCATCGTGTGCTAATTGCATTCGTATCAATTAAATCAAGTGCATTAACATGCTTGACGAGTATTAACTCAAAAGTAGTGCTTACTTTTGCTGGAATCGCCGTTTGAACAGCTGTTTTTTGGTTTAAAGACACAAGGATAGAAAATCGGCACGTGTTACCTCTAAATAGAATACAAACAAAACAACTAATGCAATTGTAATAATTAATCAAGGAAACGGTTAAGTATATATATATATATATATATAGGATATATCCTATACAACTACACAAATCTTAGATTAATCTCTTGTTTTAAGGAGGACTTTAAGAAATTGGTTGAAAAACTTTAGTTCTACTTGGATATTTATACATTTTTGAAACGGTCAAATTCTTTGGCCTCTGCTTAATATTATTCTACATAAATGTTTTCTCCTATTTCAAAAGTTATCTACATTTGTTTGAAGAAAAATTTGATATTAATATTTGTTTAGAGTAATGATTTTTCGTTATGCTTTTGCTTATATGCCAAATTATCTAAATAAATAAGGAATTAAAGTATTAATATTTTTTGTATTGAAACTATTCCTTATCATTATCAAGAATTATTATCATAAAAATCATTGGTGTGAAGGAAAACTAACGAGCTAAGTTAAAAATCTTTTGTATGCCAAGATATTCCTACGATACCTAGCAATAATTGGGCATACACATGAAATATAGATTACAGAATTTATATTACATTTGCGATATTTTAGTTATTTTAGTTTAGATATAAAATTCCTATCGTTTTATTGACTTTGCTAAGTAATATAGTTATTTATATAGTTAATATATTTATTTATATATTTTGGCAGTGATTGTAAATTACAGCCAAACTTCTTAATATAGTTGATACATGGACTAATAAGAAATATGAGAAAGTTGTCCTATGGTAAACTAAAAAATGTAGCATACTTATTTGGAGTCTTGTCACATACGTTTGTTTATATGTGGTGGTAGTATGTGCCTACATATATTAGAAATGTTTCATTTTGTGGTCTTTTTCAATTTCTTACCAACTTAGCCAACTTCAAAATAAAGTTATATAGACGTAGCCGTACAACGCTCAGTACCAATAAGTGGCCCATATGACAACAGGCCCGAGACTGTTACGAATGACCCTAAGTAAAGTTAGTGTTACAACTTCTACCCACTCCGACCTAAGGGCAAAGCCGTATTACATATATAAACATAAATTAAACTAAAATAATAGAAAATATTAAAAGTAATAAGTTAATATTTAAATTCTCACTTAGTGCAAGTGTTTTATTAATATATAATTTTGATCATTTTTTGATATATTTGTATTCAAAAGTATTCCTTAAGCAACAAGTATTTTAATTAACAATTCGAAAACAAAAAAGTTTGCAGACTCTAGAATCTTAGCTAACAGCTGTTTATAGTTTTCTATTCCATTTGTCTATAATCTATAGAAGTGATTAAAATATATGGGTTGTAAATGATTATAAGCTAGAATTGAAAAGTGTATATTAATTACCTACAGCTTTTCAGTTGTCAAATTTTCGTATACAACATGCCATGTCTTGGGGTGGTTAAAAATATCTAGGTGGAACGGAACGAAACATATAATCAGAGTAAAACTTCCCTCTTAAAATGTTTATCACCTCATTAAGACAGCTCGCAATGTGCTGTGCTTTATTTTTGAACGTTTCTATTTTCTCACGCGCTCGTTTCGTTCGCAATTCGTTAATTTGTTGCACTTGAAGTTGTTGAAGTTGAAACCGATGCTGATGCTGATGTCTTATGCCTTATGCTGTTGTGCGGGCAGGGAGGAGAGTTGTGCGGGTCCGGTCTGCCCTTGCCATGAGTAATTGCCTCTCCCCCAATTGCCTTTGGACTAAAATAGTATTTCGTTAACCCCCAAGAATTTCGAATTGCTATTATTAGACGCTGAAGTCATTTCAGTCATGTCCAACTTATGGTAAGCGATGGTGGAGTGTGGGGCGGGGTGTTTGGGAGAGAGAAAAGACGACAATTGTTTTGCTTGCACTTGCATTACTCATACGCCCTGCCTTACCTTAACTGAACTTAACTTTGCTTACAGCTTACTCGATCTCGTGTGTCTAATTGTGCGCCAGAAAATGAACCGGGCTAGATTGCCTGATTGCTGGGGTGTACAATTAAATAGTTTGTCGTGATAAAGTTGTGCAAATATTGAGATCATTATGTTAATTTAACATTGCCCTGAAGCTGCATCAGCATTCGTGGTGATGGTGATGGTGGCAGCATCTCAAAATTTACTTTTCAAATGCCACACATTTTGCGCTTATTAAACTTGAAATATTTTCTACTATTTCCACTTCTATTTCTGTTGCTGTTGCTGTTTCTGTTGCTGTTGTAGATGCACATAGATGTTTTGTAGTTTGTTGTTGTTTGTTGTTGTTTTGTTTCTGTCACCAATTGTTCGATTTGGCACGCAGGTGTGCGGCACAAAATTCACATAATTTTCGCGCTTAAAGCGCACACAATATGCATTAAATGCTATTTGCTCTGTGGTTTTACTCTATTCGCCATTTGCCGACTCGACAAAGTTGAAGTCTCGCATTCAATTCAATCAAAGCGCAACATTTAGTTTTCATTTCGGCATCTTTTGTTGTTGTTGTTGCCTTAGTTGTTCATTTTTATACCATACACCCATAGAGTGACTTGGCATATTAAATTCGCTAAAATGTATGTAACAGGCAGAAGGAAGCTTTTCTGACCCCATAAAGTATATATATTCTTGATCAGCATCAACAGCCGAGACGACTAGATATGTCCATCCGTCCGTCTCGGAAACTATAAGAGCTAGAGCCACCAAATTTGGTATGTAGTCTCGTCTAGTTTGTACATTTATCGAGTTTGGTTTAAATTTTTGTCACGCCCCCTACCGCCCCCGCAAATTAAATAAAACCGATTTTCTCAAACACTATACTAACTAGAGACCCCAAACTTTGTATGTATATTTGCTTAGTCAATGCTCAAACTTTGTATGTATAAAGAGTTTGCCAAACCCCCTTTTCGCCCCCGTAATTTGAAAAAACTCGATTATCTCCCGCAATTTTCTACCTTTTACAATCAAATTTGGTACACTTAAATTTGATACTAATATCCAGAAAAATACCAAATTTGGTCAAAATCGGACTAAAAATAGCCAAGCCGGAGTTGGCCGTTAGCTGGTGGGGGCGCTAGAGTGCTCATATACTAAGAGCGTGAGATACTAAGATATGCTTGTAAAAAGCATGCGAACAGTGAAACATGTGAAATATTTGTTTTATTGGTGTATGGTATACCTAAGTCGGCGAGACGACTTACTTACTTCATTTGTGTTGCTGCTGCTGTTGCAGTTGTTTTTCAAATTTCAAATTAGCATTGGTAAATGTTTTTATCTAATACAATGTTTAGGAGTGGTTAAGGCATACTCCATAAGTGGCACAGTAGTTTATCTTTAGGTTGCAAATCTTATTTGAATATTTATTTTAATATATTTGTCAAAAAGTGACATTCGTATCATCTACCAGACCTGTCAACAATTTTTTTTTATCTTAAAAGAGGTGAGGTGATCAGGTGACAATTTTTCTTATTTTGTTATCTTCTAGGAATCTTCCTTTTCAGCTTCCAGATTTAGATTAGGTCATAAAGTCATAAACATACGACTGACTTGGACTCTGGACTCATTATGTAAATATTAATATCAGCTATCGTTGCTGATTTTTTTTATCATTCCTTTTAACTTAATAATTAATTTAACTTAATTTAATAATGAAATAATGGGTGTAAAAGATGATGAAATATATACAAAAAGTTTAAAATATATATAAAAAGAGAAAATTTATAACTTTATAACTATTCACTGAAGGTCAGTACAAAAGAAAATTGTTCTCCAAACATCTAATACTTCAGAGGTTAAAGATGGACCAATCAAATGATGTAGAACCTAAGGAAACCTTATCGGGCCATAACTATGCTCTAGTAATAGGACCTTCCTATCGTTTTTAAATCCGAAGATATAATTGTTGAAAACTAATTGGGTCCCATATGTATTTCTAGGAATGGCTTTAAAAAAGGGAGAGGAAAACGGATGAGGGAGATGGTTTCTTTATGCATACACCCGGAAGTCACTGCATAAAGTTTAATCTGTCGGAGTTTAAATTTTGTGATTAAAGCATTTATTTTATTTGGAAAAGATCGCGACACAAGGAAATGATCGCGACCCAATTATTCAGTCTGATTTGCGCTATGAAAAGACTTTAGTTTTCGATCCATTAAGGCTTTGCAATGTTAATAAGAGAGGTACAAGTACAATTTTTAAGCAGGGCAAAAATACCTTTAGGATATCCCTCGAACAGTGACTTTTCTCAATAACATTGTTATTTTCGGAGCTATTGTCGTGAAATTTAATATTAGAGAGTTTATTACACATATAAACGACTGTGCCAAATCAAGATCAAGATCGGGTGACTATATCATATAGCTCCCATAGGAACGATCGGTCGAAAACAGTGACTTTGATCAATATCTTATTTATTTCCTATGCTAAGATTATAGGCCATTCTTTCGCAAACTTTAGCCCTTTTAGAAAAAACGTTTTTTCACTTTGATGACTATAGGTAAGGAAAGAGTTAGCAAAAAACTAACTAAAAAAACGGCCCTCTGGTTTTTATTTGCGATCCATTCTAAATGGGCAATAAGCAAATATTGCCAAAGTTAATCATGAAATGGGCGTGGAGGTCGAAAAATAGCATCCAAACTGATAACATGCTTGCATGTTTTTACTATTATTTTTATTATGTGCAGTTAAGGGCTTTCTATCTTGATGATATTTGCATATAAAAACCAACAAGTTTTTCTGATAAATTTCCTATGGTTGCTATATACAATATATTCGCGTAATCTCTATTAAACTTGACACAGTAAGGACTTTATATACAATATACAACTCTATTTTTGACTAATCGTTCCCAAGAAAGCCGTATAATCAAAAGATCCTATCTTAAGGATGTCTTGAAGAATAATTAACTAGCATATACTAGCATATATGTATGTATAAACATTTAAGGATTATCCCTTTAATTAACAATCGAGTTTTTAATCTAACACTCCGATTGATGGTACCTCTAAAAGCTACAGTTGTCCAATCCAATCCTTTGATATATTGCAACTGTTTCTACTTGAATCAATTGTTGAAATTCAGTTTATAAATACGTGAAAATTTGTAATCGTTATGGCTCATTGGGATTCCCCACAAAATAATAAAATAAAACATTCGTAAAGCATAATTTCCGTTCTGTGCAAATATACACACAAAAAATATTGAACAACAACCAATAGGCAAATATGTAAAGTAAGTAATTGTATAAATATTATAATAAATAAACATTTTGTTGCTAAATGGACGAACCCCCTAAGTCAATATAAAATTATTCTTTTTGTTGTTGTTGCTTTCTTATCCACATAAAAGTGTGTGCGTGTGTATGGATAAGAAACCGAAAAAAAAAAAAAAAAAAAAACACCACACACACACAAAGAAAAGTCCCAGACCAGATCGGAGAACATGCGCTTAAAAAATATATATATAAAAAAATAATAAATAAACCGAAAAACCGCAAAGATAAGACTGAAGCAGGCAGTTCGAGGTCTGGGCTTAGCTCCTCCTCCCCCTCACCCCCGGCGTTAATGCGTGCCAAGTATGATAATTCTACATATAAATAGAGACGGAGACCACCACAAAACAAAAGCCACAAATGGAGACTGAGACCGAGACCGAGACTGAACTGAAGACGGAGCTGGCGATGGAGAGGGCGACAGATGACTCATGACGACGCGTGGACATGGCGCGAGCCCAAGTGTTCCACGATTGGCACGAGGCGAAAAGAAAACAACCAAAACACAACTTACAACTCGCGGCTGCCTCGTTGCCTAGCCAGGCCTGTTGCATGCAACACAGTTTAGCCGATGAATGAAAACGTGCTGCTGCCACATAGGAGTCTCGGATGATGTGGAGGGCGAGAGGACGAGAGGGTTGTCCAATTAAGGCGCCTGTAAACAGGTTTTCCATTTTGGCCAGGCCAAGGCTTGGTGCACACGTGTTGCATGTTGCCAGCCAGCCTGCCAGCCAGCTTGCTTTTGTGGCCCAAAGTTCATGTTTACCTCCTGCACTCAACCACCCACCCACCCACTTAGCCACCCACCACCCAGGTTCGAAAAGTGGGTCAATTACAGCCTGCCATTGTCGCCATATCTATCTCTCTCTCTCTCTCTACCACTCTCTATATAGATGTGTGTATTTGTCTGCCGACTTGCGAAATAATAAATTCAATTTCACAAAAATGAGCCAAAAAAAAAAGAAGGCGAAGTAAGCCAACTGAGGCAAACCAAGCGAAAACGCGTTAAAATTGATTGTGAAATTCTAGGAACTGTCGCCGGCGTTGCCGCTGATGTTGGCGCAGGCGCTGGTAACCGCTGCCAAGCTCCAGGTCTACCTCTGATCTCCAAAACTCTGCCCCGCCTCATTCTCTTTTTTTTCGTTCAACTTTTCTCTTCTCTTTTTTCCCTTTTTTTCGTCGTCACTTTTAAGGTGTTTTTTCGTCGCAGGGTGTCAATGTGTGTGTGTGACATTTTTATAATTATCAAATGATTTAAACGAGTAATAATAAACCTTTTTTGAATTTGATAGAACTTATAACTTTATTTCATTGTTTTATTGATTTTCATGGTTTTCAGAATGCCCTCGAGGCGTATACTTGATTAGCATCACGTAAGCCATTCACCATGTATTAAGTATAGTATTTAAAACAAAATGAACTACTACTACCATATTTAGAGATAAGTACACACTTATATAATTGGCTACATATGTACATATATAGCTCAGCTACATACATACAATATATACATGATAGATTCATTACATATTCATCTTTTCTTTAATACAATTGAAATCCTGTGTAAAATACCAAATTCTCTAAAACTATGTGTTATCTACAACACATAACCTTCAGACAAAATTTATTATACAAAATTAAGAGAATTATTTTCTTATAATTTGCTATCTTACATATATTTTGCTCCTAATTTCATTTTCAAAATTCATAAGAAATGCACAAAAAAATTGTTTTAAATATTCTTTGGAAATCCATTCCAAACACTATAACTATATAATATAGATATGTATATATGTATATAGATATAATTTAGAAAAAAAATTATTCGTTATCCACAATCGTTTCCATTATCCCTGACGGAACTACCTTTTAGTATTGCTTCATCAGGGGTAAACTCCACCTACGTCGGGGTTCGAACTCGAGAACAATAATATAGAGTCTATGTTTATTTGGCTTGATCTTTGTCAAACGAAACAGTCTTGTATCCAAAATTCTTTGGGCCAGTTTTCCTTTTAGAAGACATTTTAGAATTCTTAGTGATATCCATTATTATAATAGCTCAAAATCAGACAAAGTCGAACCCTTTAGTAGCTAAAATATAATCAAAATCAGAAAAAACGAGTAGCTCTTACGGTCTAGGAGGAATTTGCGCTGATCCAGACGGACGGACGAACAGACGGACGGACATGGCTATTTAAACTCGTCTCGTCATGCTGATCAAGAATAAAAATATATTTTATATGGCCGAGTATACTTCCTTCTATCCCATTTTGCGATGGTGTAAATATATAAAATAGACGTAAGTATATTTCAAATTATTGCCTTAAATTTGAAGTATAATTGAATTGCGTTACTTTATATCCCAGAACTAAGTTTCTTTAGATCTTTTGTAGTATCTTAAATGGACATAACATCTTAGTGTTTAGTTCTCCCAGTTTTTAATTAGGTATCTATAAATATATATATATATAGGATTACAATGAATATATATGTATATAGGATTACAATTTCATCTCCCTTACAAATTAAATTGTTTGCACTTTGGTTTTTGTCATTGATTGTCATTAAAATCGATTAACAATTTCAAAATCATTTATTTTATAACATTATGTATTTTGCTAGTATCTGGCTGTGTGGCTTTTGTCTTTTTATCGTGTTCATTATTATTTTGTTGCTGTTTTTGTTTTTTTTGAGTCTGTCTCCGATCTCCATGCGGCGATTAATTACCCCGGAGAAGTGCTTTTGCCTTTTTGCTGATTTCTCGAGCTTTACGAGCCAGCCTTCTTTCTTTTTTTTTAATGTTTGTATATATATTTTTTTCTTTTTGTATGGTGCTTGACAAGTTGAAATATGCGTCGGAGATTTTCAAGCAAAAGGGTCATAAAAATACCAGAACAAAACAGAACCAAACCTCGACCAAAATTGACTTTTTGGTAGAACTGCGGCTTTGTGTTTTGTTTTGGTTTCTTTCTTTTTTTTAAATTTTATTTTTATAGTAGTTTTTTTTTTGTCAAAAGGCATTAAAGCATTTCGGTTTTGGGTTGGTTGGTTTTTTTTCAGTTCAGTTTCTTTAGTTTTCTTGCCTCTATTTATGGGTTTTGTGCAAAACGGCTAAGAAGGGAAGAGTTTGAGGTTCATTTCGTTATGGCCATATACTATGATTACCGCATGGTTATAGACCTAGGTCCGGAAGCTAACGATAGAGAGAGAGAGAGAGAGAGAGAGTGTGAGCAACACCGATACATATGGAGTGAAAGAGGGAGAGAAAGAGGGATCGATAGAGAGGAGCTCACTTAATGTAGGTTAGAAATCGAAACGAGTTCTGCCCGCTGAAGGTATGAGTCATTGAAAACATTTTGCGTTATCGGCCAATTGAGAAGCGGGAAGCGGCAACTAGAAACGACGTCACAGATAGGGACAATATAGAGCAAGGAACACGTCATTGTGACAGTGTCTGTGGCCCAACAATTTTTTCTGTGGGTTCAATGTACACTAAGGCCACACCTGTTGCTAAAAAAAAAATTAAAAAAAAAAACACAAAAATTGAATAAATGAGAAAAAAACTACAATAAAACCTGCGTCGCAATATAAATTAACAGCAAGCACAACGCAAAAATCACGCTACAATCATAAAAAACAAAACGTGCTAATAAAAACACACAAAAGTCAAGAGGATTGAGTGTCCGGGAATACACTAGAAATTTTGCCTGCACCTGACAACGGACAAAGAGAGAGTCCAGAACTAAAGTTAACTTCGGTAATTGTCTGTGTTTACCTCCAACGATGCTTGGTTTTTGTGGTATGCCAATAATTTCCGCAGGCAGCCGATCAAGAGATAGAGATACAGATATATGTAGTGTGCGTTGAATTGGCCAAAATCAGGCCAAGGCAAGCAACGACGACGACGACGACCTCTTCTGGGCCCAAAAAGTAGCCGGCATGATCACGATCACGATCACGCCCACAGAGACCGACAACAATTCTGAGTGACTTCTGCTTCTGTTCTTTTTCGGGTTTTTGTTTTGGTTCTCAGCATTCGTACAAACAAATTTCACTCAAATATATAAATATATAGGAATTTGCATACATATGTATGTACTTATATGGAATGCAAATCTACCAAAGCAATCTGTATATATATATACAGTACATAAGTAATTTTGAGTTCACTGTACTCGTTACCTTTTATTTTTACATACGAAAAAATTGTGTGTATTATTAACTTAAATATACCGAAATAAAAGCAACAACGATCGTACATCAAAAATGATTTTAAATCACGACACACACGTCAATGAAACAAATGCATTATAAACATACATACATACAACCATATACATACATACATAATGTATATACATATGTATATACATATTTCCGATTCGGGACCGCTCCCTCACCAAAAACAGCGCAAACAATTTGTATCCTCGAAACGCGAATGCGAATCTCAATGCGAACGCTCACGCTCCTCGATGCTCCATAAACAATGAGAAATGTTGCATCCGCCTTTGTTGTTGTTAATTATAATATAAAGAATACACAATGTATATACATACATACATGTATATATATTTTATATGTATGTACGTATGTATAATGTTTTCGTATTTGTTGTTGGCATTATAAAAATGTCATTAACATGTCAACGAGTTGCAAAGGGTCGCCATACTACAACGATGCGGGGGACCTATAAAATATATATCTACATACACACTTACATACATATGCATGTATGATTTTTATTCTTACAATAGGCATTAAAAGTGCTATATACAAAATCGGTTTACACCTAATAATATACATATGTATGAATGAATCCTATAAAAATTTTTTAAATACTTTTGTATGGCGCATAACAAAAATGGCAACACGTGAATAAAATTTCGTAATATTGAGAGTATATAGAGGGTATAACACCATACATCCTTAAATCAAAGCTTATTTTGCTGTTAAATAATGGGAAATCCTTTAAAAAATAATAACAAAATACAAAATGGGAAATATATTTTATATTTTGATAGGCGGAAGCATTCCCAAGATATAAATTATATAAATTCCACATCAGCATCGAAGTGTGAATCTGTAAAATTGTTTAAATATAGATCGCAAGGTTGTTCCCCAATTAAGTCCAATACTTATTTTCCTATAAAAGAGTCCTTTTTTTTGGCAGGCCTTAAGTATTTAAGGAAACTAGGAAAATATATGCATATATGCACTTATTTAATGCTAAATTAAACCTTAAATTTCATACAAAAATTATAAATACAATAGAATGGGGGTTAAAAATAGGTTTTTTAGAGAGGATACTTTATCCATAGTTTTATTTGTTTTTAAAACACCCCCACAAGGATCCACTTTAAAAGATCAGACCAAAGTTTGCTACAAATGAACCCTTTTAAAATTGAATATGCATGATGAAGAAACCCTTAAATATAAGGATAAAACGAGTCAAATTGAAAAATAACATTAACTAAACACACTACATAGACATTATAGCCATACTGAGTTGTTTTGCTCCAGGTGTAAAGAATTCTTCAACCCCTTTATGAAGATAAACAAAGTGAAAACTCCCTTGGGTGGACAGTAACGCTTTTCCATACATACACAACGATCGTTGCAAGAGGGATGTCCGTTAAGGGAGTTTGTACTGTATCCATATAGAGTCACATTTACATACTCATAATAGTACAAAAGCTTGTTCTCACTCTCTTTCACCCCCACACTCTCTTGGTAGATACTCTCGTACTTGTGACTTTTACAGCGGGTAAAAAGTCAATGATCGGTGTACAGTGTCCCGCTCTCAGTTTTGTTGTTGTTGTTGTTGTTGCTGCTGTTGTCATAATTAAATGCGACAAATAAAAAATTTGAAGAAAAAAGAACCACTGCCGCCACTCTAACCGCTGCCACCATCACCGTCACCGCCTCCGCTGCCGTCGTCGTCGTCGTTGTCTCCGTTGCCGTCGTCGTCGTCGTCGCCGCCGCCGTCATCGTCATCGCTGTCGATGCCAGCGCCAGGCTATAATACAACAATGAGACAACAATAAATTCTTCAATTAACATTTGCACAGGTAAAAAGCGTCGCGAGCGGGAGTAACGGCAGCGGGTGGCCAAAAATTGCTGAGAGAAGTAGCTGAACAGAGAGCCAGAGAGTGAGCAATATTAAAAGAGCAAAGTAATAAGACAGAAACAGAGAGATAGAGAGAGAGACTGAGAGGACAGTTTTTTTGTTGCGGTATTAGTGCCAGGATCATTTGCATATACGTTTCGCTCAATGCAAGGTGTCGTTGCAACAACAACAACAAAACTGATTAAAATGCATTTACACAAACAACAACAACATCAGCAACATGAAATTGTTGTTGCCTAAAAAGTGGGCACGTCGCCTTTTTTTCGCATAGATTAAAAATCAGCGAAAACAAAAAAGAGAGCAATAAAATCCCAATTTCCATACATATTCAGACAACTGAGACGAATCTTTGATACCCTTTAGATCAACATATAATAGTTTTATTATTTAATATCATAACATTAGTTATTGTCAAGGATTAAGGCCAAAAGATTTTAAATCAAACCCATATATTTCTAAAAATTTGAATTAGGAAATTTTAATTCCATTAATTAAAAATGTGTCGCTGGATTTATTTACCGAAATAGCAGGAGTCTCGTTACGCCTTTGACATTGGCATTTATCTAATTTTGTCACTGGATTAAATTCTCTTGAGTATTATAGTCTTAAAAATTTATACGTTTTGTTAAAATAGAGCTGGAATATTACCTAATATTCAAAATTCCTAGCTTGCTTTCTGATGAAATCCATTCAAGGATCTAATATTGTTAAAATCTAACTGGAAAATACTTAATTTGAGTCTTGTGAACGAAGTAAATGTCATAGATCGGTGACTTTTTGTCAATTTTTGGCCAAATACTGACCCAAATGAGCCTACCATAGAGATAGAATAGGTATAAACTATGGGGTTCTCGCACTTGTTTGGTGTTGTTGCCATTCAGCCTATTCTACATATATGTATGTGCATATATTGTTATTGTAGTTGGCGCTGCTTGTTCTTTCTGCTGCCTGCCGCGTGCCTACTTGGATTAGTCATACAAAACAGATCGACGGCAACGGGCAACAGCGACGACGTCAACGTCAACGCCAACTAACAAAATTATTGAGCGTCCGCAGACAGGCAAAAGCAGCCAAGAAGACGACAACAACGCGGCCGGTGTTCTCCGATCTATGAGCAATCGAATTATATCAAAAAGGTGGCTGGACATTAAAAGCTGGGCCACCCCAGACAAACATATACAAAAAACAAACACACACACACATACCAAACGATTAGTCACAACAACAACAACAAAAACAATTAACCAAATTTTGTAAATTTCGTTTTTTTTTTGCAACAAGTTTTTAAGCCTTTTTGCAGCTCAGAACCTGGCTGAGAGCACGACAACAAAAAATAAAGAAAAAGAAAAGAAAAAACCGATCGCCGAAAACCGAATAGACTTCGCTTCAGTTCGCTTGACTTCGGTTCGGTTTACTTTGTTGTACGTGTGTGCGTGTCTATGTGAGCGAGTGTATCTTGGTGTCTGTGTGTGAGTGTATCTGTGCCTTTTTTTTCTGAGCCGCAGGTTTATCAAAATTCGATTTTCATTTCGAGTTTTAATACAATTTCTGCCGTACTCTCGTGTGGAAGTGTTGGGGACAGGAGCAACAAAAACCAAAAAAAACAAAACAAACAAAAAATTAAATAATTTAACAAAACAAATGCAAAACGTGCAAAAATTGTGTTATTGTATACATGCAAAATAATAATTATTTTAAAAAAATAATAATAATAAGAAACAAAATAAGAAAAAAAATTGTGTCTGTTGTGTTTACTTCGATTTCAATTTCGATTTCGACTTTGCCTGTTTATCACGTAATTTAATCCGTGCGCGCAGCCCGTGGATAAAGTGGAGCCAGAAGTTGCAAATGGCTGACACTTGTATGCGTGTTATGTTGCATGTGTTTGTGTGTTAGTGAGAGTGTGCATATGTGCATCTGAGTGTACACGCTTCGTTTACCGTTAATGCCAAATCATTTGCCGTCCACCCACTTGAAATCATTTGGCTTGCACGTGCTGTAAAAGGGGTTGAAGGTCCGGAAGACCGAGCAGAAGAAAATTGTATAAATAAACGCATTAAACATTAAATTTTGAAAAGCAAAAAAAAAATTGAAAATCTATAAAGGAAATTGTTATATAATTAAGTCAGAAGACAGAAGTTGAGTCATTTCTCTTCAAGTGAAAACTGTTGGATAAAACATTTGTGTGTGGAATTACAGAAAATACAATAACAACAAAAATAAAAAGTGCATATACAAACACACAAAGAAAAATATACATACAAATATGAAGTAAAATATTAAATCAGTTTAAAAAATTAAACCATTCAGCAGTGACCAAAAATAATAATATTTAAATTTAAAATAGCATCAAATTCAAATTAAAGTGATAATTTTAATTAAATAAATAACAAAGATAAACCAAAAATATACAAACAAATTTAAACATATAAAGAGCAAAAAAAAAGGAAACTCGTATGATAAATGCCAACAATTGATGTTGTTTTTGTTTTTTTGGTTTGGGATTTTGTTGATGATTGCCAAGGAAAATGCAACACAACAGTAATAATAATCTGCAACAGCAACAGCAACAACAACAACAGCAACAGTTGCAAATACTACAGCACCAGCAACAACAACAACAACAACAACAGAATTATAATGTTTGGACCAACAACAACAACAGCAATAACAATACTAACAACATTAGCAATAGCAACAGCAACAACAACAACGACAACAACATCATGCAATTGCAACAACAGCAACGAGCTGCCTCCTGGATAGCCATAAACAATAATAATAAGCAACGCCATAATAACAATAACAACAACAATAACAACATGAATATCAATTACAATCATCACTTGGTGCAACAAGAGCAGCAGCAACAACATCTCCAACAACAACAACAACAACAATATATGCAACAAAATTACTACTCAATACCAACAACAACAACCACGCAAGCTCAAATAGCAAATTGTTTTACCTCGTCCTGCTACCAACAACAACAACAACAGCAGCAGCAGCAACTGCAACAAGAACAACAAAGGCAACATCATCTGCAACAGCAACAACAGCAACAACAACAACAACCATTTCTCATTCCCCTAACAAATAGGACAACACAAAATCAACATCAACAACTACAAAGACATTTAGAGGATTGTACACCGACGCAAGTATTGCGTCTTAATCTAGAGGGAAAATATGGTGTGGATTCAAACAATGTAAGTTCAAATGTTATATACTTTCATTATATATATAATTTTGTCGCATTATCCAATTTCTCCAATGGATATATTAGCCTTGAAACACTAAGCATAGCTAATTGTTTAAGCCAAACTAAACTTAATTATTTATCGAATTGGCTTAAACAGCAGTTAAATAAGAGAGATTTATATTTATTTGCCTAAAGAAGAAAGAAGAAAGAAAGAATTAATTAAGATTAATACTAGATTGTTTTTGAGGTTCTCTAAAGGCGCAATTTGGTCGAACTTTCTGGCTTTAATGATGTTGCCTTTGTTATATAGAGACAAGAAGAAGAACTGCGTTTAGTCTGCTAGAAAAAGTGTCAATTCAAGTTATTAAGATGAAACGTGATACCAGAAATGGATTTTGCATTAATGAACTATTGCAACATGGCATTAAAAATAAAAAGTATCAATAAATATCAAAAAAAAAAGTTAATTGCTATTTGATATGTTTTTTTTATGGCGAATTTACCTTATTCCTTAAGAATTTATTATCCATTAATGGTTTTACAAGTTTTAGTCCTTTAGGACATTTATTGACTTTGAGTCTCTTTGTCATAAAGTTCAGGAAAATTGTGTTCAATCGGATGCATTAGCATCCATTTCTACATATGATTATATATTTATACTACAAATATGAAAAGACTTACATACAAATGAGCTTACTTTTCTACCCATCTCGCTTTAATTCGCCTCATCTCTTTCGGATGGCGCTTTGTGATTTGTTGTCGCCTTTGAGTTAACGATTTTATGGGCGGAGCTTGCAAAATGCAAAAGGTGGAGTGCATGATGCCTTTTTTTGTTGTTTTCTGTATTCTGTCTTCAAAGTGATCCTCCCTGTTGGGATGCTGTTGCAAAATGGCGGCTAACAAATTTGATTGTCACACGGGGCGTATGCTTTATCTGTAGACATACATACATAACGTATACGTATGCTTTCAAAATGTTACTTAGTTTTTTGGACAATTGTCTGTTTATCTCATGTAAATATTATAACAGGGCGTGGGAATGCCGCTCCCCATCAAAACAATCAAAAATACATTTTGAGTAATTTAATTTGTTTAAACTGGAGCTCAAAGGTGGTTGATGGTGGTGGTGGGGGTAAGAGTTTTAAATTAATCCAGCAGACAGTTATAAAAATACTGAAGAGTTTAATCAACTTTTGTCGGCAAACAGCAACGAGTCCCTGAATCCGATTAACCATTCAAACAGAATAAGCAGCCAACTAACTAACTAAACGTCATGAATTAAAAATATGAATTATGACACATTTGGCGACCAACAGTCTAACCTAGAACTGACGTACAAACTTATCATCTTTGCTGAATGCTGACGATGATGACAACGAACACACGCCACACACACCAACCACAGAGTCCAGATAAGATGGCAATTGCAAAGTCACGAAGTGCCTCGCTTACCCAGTGGGCCAGGCCAGGAAGTGAGAAAAAGCTGTAAAAACGAAGCATTGAAGCAAAGTAGCGCAGAAATTGCGCACATGAGACCCAAAACGGAAATACCAAGTGTAAAGCGACTCAAAAAGTAGACATACCTTTATTTGACTTAATGTCAATCCATTCTTATCTACAATACAGACCCCATTGGCAAGGTTTTCGTCTGTCCATCGCCCAACGAACATACATACATATGTATATATATATAGTTAAATTTCTTCTGAACTCAACCAAATTCAGATTACGTGCATAGTATGTCCAGTTCTTTTTATTTTATCTTAGTTTCATGGAATTAATGTGGTTTTGTACACAAAAAAAAACTAAATTTAAGCAGATCTGAATCATTTATATAATCCATGGCATGAGCAATTGGATTATACAGCATTCCAAAATTAAACTTTCAAAGGGTTTTTCGTTATAATTTTTTCTACAATTGACCACATTTATATCAGACCTATTTCAAGTTATGGTGGACCCACAAAGTATAGAGATAAGTAAGATGATATATAAATATTCGTATAGAAGGAGAGACCTCTTACAGAGAGGCCACTGATAGGGTTATAACATATATTATACAGATATACGATAACTCATTAACCCATTTGGGTAATTTCCTTCTGATTCTGGTTCTTTCCAGGAGGTGACAAAAATATTGAAATAAACCCAACCATTATATCATTACTGAGTTTAGTAAGAAATATCTCCCAGTTTTTGTATGACTATAACTTTGTCCATTTAAAACTTTTCTTTTAGTCATACGAGAGTTTTGGCTTTGTCATATAAAAATCCATAAAGGGAGAGAATAAAATTTAGTATATTAATAGGTAACTTTATTTAAAGGAGAGCTTGATGAAATGAATGTAATTAAATCTTATTGAGTCCCTCTTCTTCTAAATTATCCACATTCAAATTTCAAAGATATAATGCTGATTTTATTGTATTATCCTTATAAAACCGATAAGATGATTGATAAATCAGTGTCTCAACTAAATTTTAGATGAAATGAAAAGGGTATTGACATTCTTTTTAGGCCAAAACTAAGTTAGTTTTTACTTTAGTTTATGGTCTAAAAGTTTCTTAAACAAGTCTCTTACTCTCTTAGTTTATGTTTTAATTCTTAGACAAGTCTAGATCAAACCTCTTTCACTCTCTTTGTTTATGTTTTGAGCAAAATTAATTAATTACTTTTATTGTCACTGTAAAGTCTTAAAGGAAATATTTACTTAGTCGCTAGGCTTGTTTAGTAAAAACCTTGTAAAATGATTTTAATGTTGTTAATTTAAAGACTTCTTTTTTTTTTGTTGTGGCCCTTGAACTTTTGGGGAGCTTATTTGCCTTTTTCCTTTTATATTTTTTGTTTTTCTTATTAATTATTACAAAAACAATTAAGTGCTCGAAATTAACAACTTTAATTTGCAGTCGTTTAACTGTTGTTGTGATTGTTGTTGTTGCTGTTCTTGTTTATTTTTAATGGGCATCGCATTTAGCTTTCGTTTTTTTCCCCCCCTTTTGTTTTCCCCCATTGTTTCTTAGTGCAAAAAGTGTTCTACAACAAACTCATTAAATTCGTTAATCATTTTATTGCGTTGCAAACGCGTTGCAATAGTCAGTAATAGTTATAGTTACGCCCCTTTTTAGCCCATTAGCGAAAACAAAACAAAGCTCAGATGTTTCAACCGAAGGTCTTTTACCAACAATTGCTTAAAAATAGATCGAAAAGTTTTAAATTTTTATGGTCTAAATTTTATTGTTAAATGTTTTTCTGATTTTACAGAAACTATATAGAAAATTTGCGATCTCCCACTATAGGGAAAATTTCGATTTCCGTTTCACGATTTTGCCAGTCATCATTTTATAATTGTAGCGGAAATAGTTGCTTATATGATTAATCCAATTGTTAACCACTTGATTTATATCTATATTTACATAAGAAATTGGAGTTTAAATATTTACTTTGCATCAAATAATAACTATTTTCAACAGCCTAATTTATACAAATATTATATAATTTATCCTTTATGGATCTCAATGTGATTTAATTCCTTAAAGTTTGTCTATATTTGGCTAACAACCGGAAAATTAATTAAATGTTTTGGTATAGATAAAAGTTAGATCCGAACTAATTTACTTCCGGCTAATTCCAGCGAATGTTTAACCATATCTTTTATGTAAAACCTCAACGAATATACGACTAAAGTTTTTAAAAGTAGAATAAATTTATTTTTTATTAAGAATTTTTATAAAAAAGTCTTTTGTCTTCATAAGATGAATTAGTTCATACTATTTTCAGTCTCAAAGTCCTTTTATATCTATAAAGTCATAATATAGATGTAAGTGAATCAGAATATAGATATAACTTCTCATGTTTCTATATCACTCAATGTGCATACATACATATATATATACTGATACATTTGTCTTTGTCTTTTCTAGATCTTGATTGCTTCTTTGTTTATTTGTTTGTTTATTTATTTTACCTACCCTGTGCTTAGCATGTGTCGGAAATACCCTTTATATTTTGCCTATCACATCTGTTGGAGCTTTCAAAAAAAAAAAAACTTTCTTGCATGATTAAGCAATTAATTCGAAGAAATTTTATATAAATTCTACGAAATCCAAGTGAGTTACAATCAAAATGATGACGTAGTCACTCACTTAGATTCGATGATATAAACAACAATGACGTGATCATGGCTGAAACGATGCATATCAGATGCTTGAAAACAATTAAAAATCAATTGCAATGTATTCAATTTCTAAAATAATGATTATATTACCAGGCAGGCCCATTACCTGGTTAAATGTTAGCCTGGAACATGATCTTTTTTACAAGACCGAGATTGTTCTACATTATCAGTTTATAACTTTTGTGACAAGTATTCAGATTAAGTGTGTGCTATAATTGAGTTTGTATAAGACGCGTAGGATATATTAATCGATACACTGTAGAATTTTAAGTGGCTAAATTGGAAAATACAACAGTAAATTTTGTTAAGCAAAATACCTTTCAGTCTTAAACAGAAATATTATGCTAGTAATGTGTACCTAGTATATAGTACCTACCTCTATTAATTTCCTTTCACATTTACATCAAGTTTTACGGCGCGCAATAATAAATGGCATCTTTTATTAGCACTCAGACGATAATTTCGATATTTTTAAAAACAATTTCAATAAAAGTTCGTGGATCGTTAAGGCGGCTTAAATATGGCGAGAGATTTTTTTAACAGACTTGAGAATTGCCGTGAATCGTGGGAAATATTGAAATAATTCTGAGATGATGTCACTACACGTTTTCTGACCTCCATGATATAGAAAGTTCTTGCATATTGATCGCCAAGGACATGGGAAATGGTGTTCTATGCATTGAATATTTCCGAATAGTTATGACAATAGCAAAACTCATAAATATCTTAAGTATTGGTTACCACTTTGTATTTTAAATGATTGAACAGTTTAATAGAAGTTATAATATGTTAGTAAGGCAGTGCAAGGGTTTCCTTTAATCAGTTGAATTCGATTGAAACATCCCTTTCCGCTGTAGGTTAACAATGTTTTACCTAATGCAGTCTCAAATTGCACAATTAACCCTCATGACTTAACCTTGAAACGGTCGATTCTTCGATTCACCTTCACTTTGACTGTCTGTCCAGTCATTTAGTCAGTCGGTCAGTCAATTGGAAGTGCTAGCGACGCCAGCAGCACTCAGACTCAGACGCATTGGCTTATCGGTGTGCGTCTCTTTTGTGTGTGTCCTGCAGGGAGAGGCATAGTTGGTTAATGGTTAAAAACGATTGAGATTTATGTAGATTGAGGCTACCTGCCCCTAATGGCTGCTGTTCTGTGTGGTGGCTAATAGGCACATTTAGCACGCGCCCATCTATACCTACATACATATGTATGTGCATATGTATCTCACGGATTCACGGGCTCATTAACTGGCTGTTGCCACTTGCCACTTGTATGGGGAAACCTGTATATCTGCATGCATACAAATGTATCCATGAAAATTCCATGCTGGAGGCCCAGACCCCTCCTTTAACAGCCTCCGTGTGTAAAAACCCCGATGAGTCATCCTATCGTCATCCATAGCAATGCGTGCCAGTTTGGCATACATAATATATCCAAACATGTGCCCAGAGTGGTCTGACAGAGCGACAGAGATGAACTCTGTGTGTGCAAGCAAGAGGGATGGATACATTGAATGAGTGGGTGAGCGAGAATCAGAGACAGGCAGGCAAACTGTGAGACAGAGAGAGTGAGAGAGAGGCGGCTGTGAAATCAAAACAAAACAGTCAACAACGAGTTGCGCGCCAAATTCACAATCTGAGTGAGTGCAACGACTTATAGCTGAGTTGGAGTGGCAGCCGGTAAATCTCACTCATGTCTCTCGCATGCGATAAATGTAGCCATTGAGTGCGCGCACACACACACACACGTTTATATTGTAACAGCGAGAGTGAGCACTCTCTACCTCTGTCTCTCTTTGTATCTTTTTGCGTCTCTTGCTTTTTGCCTTAACATTCTGACATTTATTGTGTGGTTTGCTTATGTCTAGCTATTCGTCAGGGCCACGGAAATTGAAATGGAGCATAAAGTAGTAACTAGTTCGTTATGCAAAGTGAATAGATACATAGATTAAAACCGATTTAGAAATGCCCTTCAACAGGGAGGTTATAATTTTCATAAGGATTCAGCTCTTATAACATTTTAGCAAAGGATTTAACAGCGATGTGATAACCTTTAGATTTTATCAAGGAACATACAGTATAAGGTAATTAACCAGAGAAACTTTTTATTATAACGGTAAAAGATACAGATTTTGGAAATTCAAACTTCAAATTGTTCAATTTACGTACTGACTGCTTTACGGTTTCAGTTGCATAAAGAATCATACATTATAACTATTCCTTTTCACTTCTTTCTATGGAATTTCTTCTATATTAAGACGAATAATAAAATACAAATTAAATGAAAATGGGTCACCTGTATTTATAAACAAAACATAAGAATGATAAATGGGTGTCTTTCTTTCAATTAATCTTCATCTAACTGTTTTTTTTTTTGCTATTCCGACTGGTTCCATATGGTGTGTAGCCCTGGTTTCTCATACAATGAAAAATTTCCAGCGTGCACACTTACACAACCATGTATGCGTGTATGTATGTGTGTATCTGTGTGTATGTACATGTGTCTCGCAATGGCCAAGACGTCACCCGATGGTGGATGGCGGCGGCGGTCTGTTGCTGTCTCGGAGCTAGTTGCTCAGTTATTTTTCGCTTTTTGTTAAGTCAACGCGACTGCGGCAACGGCAACGGAAAGCCACGCGGCTGCGTTCCCCCCAAATCTCCGCGTAGTTAATATCATCAGTTCAAAGCAAAAACCAACAACCAAACCCAATATTCTTCTCCTCCCACCCCTCGGCCTACACTTTTCTACGTAACGTTCGCATTCATATACACAAGCAATCAGATAGTGTATCTTTTAGACTCTCTCTCTCTCTCTCTCTCTCCCTCTGCCTCTCTATACAACATTTGCCTTCTCTGCCTCCCTCTGGTTTACCTCCCTCACTCACTCACTCACTCACTCTCTCTCTGTCTTGCCTACATATGGTCATTGTGGACTAAAGTGAGATAGAAAGCAACAGACAAAACGTTTTTATTATATTTATTACTACTATTATTATTATTATTGTAACTATTCCTGTTAAATGTTGTAACGAGTTTTTGGTTACCCCACAAGTGCTTGAAAAAAACATTCCTCTCCCAAAAGAGAATAGTGTATTTTTATGTTATCTACACGCCAGAATGCAACATCAAAATTAAAGTAAAAAAAAAACATAAACTTACGAAACGCGAACAAAGTTCAATAGCATAACATAACGTAACGACGTTCAAACGACGGTGTGCGCGGGGCGTGGCGTGGCAATTTAATCTAGAGAATTCTATGCGAACCGTTAACAACTTTTAACCAACAACGACAACAGCAGCAACAATTCGACAGCTGGAAAAGGAACAAAAAAAAGTGCAAAAGAGAAGAGTGATTAAAAACAACAATAACAAAAAACAAAAAGAAACTGTGAGAGCGAGAGAGCAAAGAGTACGGTTACGAGCACTCGCCACCCGCACATGTAATTTGTTGTTGGCGCGCCGCTGTAGCTGCAGCAGTCACAATGAAAGTTAAAGTCGAACGCACAACAATAACAAAGAAGACCACAACCACAAAGCCAAAGCCTGATGAGGAGGACAACAACGACGACAACAGCAGCAGCAATGGGGTGGAGGTGACGGCGACTGCGACGGCGACACGAGAAACATCAGACCAATTGGACTTTCTGCCCGCCGATCTGTCGGCAACGATATCGACAACGACGACACCAACAGCAACACGGGCAACAACAACCCGCAATCTTATCGTAAGTGATTCTTATTTTATGGCATATTCTACATAAAAAAAAAATTATAAAATAACCCAAAAGACCCGGTTTAGCCGTAGGTTCAATACTCTAGCAAATCTCAGAACGTTCCAATTGGAGTAATATATACACATAAAGACAAGCGTTAACAAAATCGATAAACTCAAACCTTTCTCTATTTCAAACTAGTTTTTGGTCGAAATATTTGGTCTAAGTTAAAAATAAGTTGTTTACAAACTTATGGCCAGAAGGGATATACCCTTGTTTTGTAGCTAGGGTATTTTAGGAAAAGAAAATGTGTTGGGAACAAACTGGAACCTGTGCGAGTGCATAGAACGCAATTAAGCTTATGTTCCTTTCTCTCTCTCTCCCCGCCTTCTCCACGTTCCCTCCCACCCTCCTGCAATTCATCATTTCGCTTCACTCGCTAAATAAAATTAAAAAAAAAACTTGTTTAAAAAAGTTAACTTTTTTTGTTTTCTTTTTTGTTGTATATTCCGATATATTTTATACACACACACACACATTTACATATAAATGTATGTATATTTTTTATGATTATTCGCCGAATTGTATTTCGCGCATTTTGTTGTAGCTTTCTACAGTTGTTGTTGTGGCTTTATTTTTTTGGGTTTTTGGTTTTATTCGTATTTATTTTGTCGACATCTTTGGAATTTCAATTTACACATTTTTGTTGTTGTCACTCTCATTCGCGCTCACACACACACACACACAAGCACATTTGCTCTCTTGTCAGCTCACACAGATACTTATCCATACGTGGTCACTCGCACGTAGAGAGCGTAAGAGAGAGATATCTTTTTGTATCGCATGCGAGAAATGTCATTAAATTCGATTTTGAGTGAGTAATTTTCGATACATTTTTCCCACTCATGTCAAGGTTATAGTAAGTATGTCCAATTTGATTTTGTTTTGCTATTTCTGTTTGTGCATTTCTATTTTACGTTTTCTTTTCGTTGTTCTATGAGTTTTTGCGTTGGCGTTGCAACACAAAGGTGTGAGGGAAGGAGAGGGGAGGGTGTGGGTTACTGGGTGGTCGTTTGGTCGGTCAAAGTTTATTTGTCGCACGTGCTTTCCATAGTTTTTATTGTCTCTTTCTTTTGCCAATCGGTGCAAGTTGTCAGGTTGGGGGTCAAGGTTGACCATTGATGACACCGATTTATGTGTGGAAATGCAACCAAATGCTATTAAGGTTATGATAGCACTAAAAAGAAATGGATACTTTTTAAAAGTTAATTTTTACTACTAGATCTAGCCAGATTTGGCCGCCTCGACAAGTGCTCAGGCGGCCAAATCTCTCAAATCGTCTTTAGACCTTTTTTTTGAAACGATTCAAGAATTCCATGTTTAAAATCCGTCTCTTGACCTTTTTTGAAACCATTTGTAAAATATGTTCCTTTATAATTTTGTTTTTAGTTGTAGTTTCCTTAATTTTGCCATTGATTTTACTTTACACATTGTCAAATTGTACGTTCGCAGGAATTTCTACCATAATTTGTTATAAAACTGTCTACATGAAAATATCAGGACACTTCGAAAGTATCGTTTTTAGGGGCATGACTGTGAAATTTAGCTATGTCGTTACTTTAAAGCGTTTAAGGGGGAAGAACTTACAATACTTCGCGACAAGTTATATTTTAAATTTGATATTTAGAAAATTTGACATTTCATATAAAGTTTATTATAGACTCTAAATCCTCTAATCCTCTACCCCCAACTTTCTATGTCCAAAATTTGAATTTTTCCTCTAATAAGCACACCGTTTTCCTAATACATTCTCTATGCATCAAGTTGATTGGTTTTTCCTGTCTGTGTCTGGCTTTTTTTTATTTGCCATTTTGCAAAAATTATGTTGCAGTGTGAATTTCGCAACAAAATTAAATCCAATGCCAAGGTTAAATGGCATACATCTGCCACATTGCCACTTTGACGTTGCTGCTTGCTACACACACTATTTATTTATTCATTTCTATGTGCACCCCTTCACTTGATCGTGTGTTCGTTCGTTCTCACTGGTATTTCACTTAGAATGTCAAATGGCTCACGCGTCGTTCGCATATGTTTGTATGCTATTCATCCATGGGATGGAATTGGCTGGATTGGGGTTGGGAGAAGGAGATGGAGATGGAGAAGGAGATGAAATTGTGATGTGGTCTGGCCTGGCCCCCATATCATTCGTATATGGCGCGTGAGTTGCACTTGAAATTCACCAAATTGCCATTTCAGTTTGCCTTGTGTGGATGTTGTCGTTATTGTTGTTGTTCTTGTTGTTGTTGTTTTCTATTCGTTGCATAAAATATTTATGCAACGAGCCGCATATAAAATATGTTCATACATTAAAAGCAAAAGCTTTTAAAGCCACAATTATAACCCTTTTTTATATTTTTATTCTCATTTTGGGTATTAAACAACGTTTTATTTGCATAGATTCAGATACGGCTATCATTTATTTTTTTTTGTTTTTCTTTTTTTAATGTGCGCATCAACTAAAAATAAATAAAAAAAATCAAATTGCCTCGTTTATTTTAGCAAATACCTACATACATAAATAAATACGCACACAAATAATTAATTATTGCTGTAGTTGTTGTTGGTTTTTGCCGCTTGATAGCTTTTATGACTGACTTTTAACTGACTTTTTTTTTGTTGTTGTTTTGTTGGTATTGGAGTGTTGGTTGGGTGTGCAGCAAATTTATGACATTTTTCGTTTGTCCTCGCTCTCAAAAAGAAACGTTTTTATTGATCGTACATATGTCTTTAGCTTTCGAATTGTTCCAAGAAAATTTCGTTGAATTTTGTAAAAATTGTTTTTTTTTTCTGTTTGCCTGCCAAGTGTTGATAGATAATACAGTTTACTACAGTCGCCACTCAATAAAATGCATTTCTTTGTTCTATTACCACTTATCAAGAAATACGCTAAATAAATATGTACAATATTAGTTTCATAGTAATTTATAATGAAATTATTTTCAAAATATCAAAACTTATTCCACAAATTGTCTAATATCTATTTGTTTTAAAAAATATTGCTAGCAAGATAGAATAAATTTTTAAAAAATAAAATAATACGCTTTCGACAATGTGTAAATCACTTTTCTTAATAAAATAATATTTATAATTTTAAATAAACAAACACTTTTTCATTACAAATTGTATTCTTAGTTAGTTAAACTGAGCTTAACAAATGCTGCTAATTAGGATTCATATAGATATATAGCACAAATTACTAAGTCAATTATCTAAATTACATTTTTCTTTTGCTAAAAACAAAAATTTTGACTCTGTAGCTGTCCTGATTCTCAGAGTATCAAAGTGTTAAATTTTATATACCCTTTATCGCTGTTTTTTTTTTTTTGGTTTTGGGGGATTTTTTCTTTTGAAATTATTATCTGGTCTCGCTTTCTGTTCCTGGTTGCTGCTGATTGTTGTTATCGTGGACCTTCCTATTACTGATTGTGAAAAAAAATTTGGGGAAACCCATCAAAATCCAGTGGTTCGTTTTAGATAATAAAAACTGTAGTTTATTTTTCTCATTTTTTTTTTCCTTTCTTTAAATTCAACTCGGCAAATTGAACAATTGTATTTACATATATGTATGTACATATATACATATGTGCAATTATATATTTGAGCTTAGCGCTCTGCTAATGAAATTAACTTGTGACGTCAATAAATTTTTTAACTTAAACGTAGAAAAGCCGGTTTTTTTTGCTGTCATTGTTGTTGTTGTCGAAGTGATCGCCTGCTGAAGCTCAATTTTGAGAGCCAAATTTGGTTAAAGTTAAACTGCTGCTGCTGGTGCTGCTGACGTCACGACTTGAAATGAAACTTGCCCTGGCATTAGGCTAAAGTCAATCCACAAGATATACACGTACATTTGTATATACATTCGAATGGATTTCGGCTGCCAAATGCTAATTTTCCTAAACACCAAACGCCTCAGTCGGCCAACGAATTATGTCATATTGTATTTTCAACAAAACAAAAGGCCATAACAACAATAACAACAATAACAAAAACGGAAAATGTCAAAAGCTGCTTTGTGCGTGCCTTCGATTTTTCTTGGAAATTTGACTTTGGCCATCATTAAAACGATTGCCTGTTCCATGGGTTTCTTGAACTTTTCCCACTTGTTTAATTGAGTAATACACACAAATTTGGTTAACTTAATGCATATATTGTTAACGGAAATTGCACTTAAGTAGCAATAACATTCAATTGGCGCACATCTGGAGGGGTTTTTTCTTTTTGCCAGAGCTATGAATCGAAAACTGTTGACAACATATTGAAAGATTTACAAGGCAGCAGCTTGCTGCGATCCTTGTTGGCCATTTTTTTCTTCCTTTTTTTTTTTTGGTTTTCTGCCATTGGAAGTGGATTATTTTGTGACGCATCATTCCGAGAAGAGGTGCAGCAGCAACGCATTCCACAAAAGGCAAATGAACGCACAATCCGTGGCCCATTCTGTTGCAGCAAGTTCGTTTTCAATTCGCCATGGCGTTGAAAAGAAATGCCAAGTCAGGTTATTGATGGCAGGGGGCTTTAGGTGTGTGGGGGGAGGGCAAAAATAAATTCTCAAGATTCTGCAAGTCCCCAACATGCACTCCTCTTGATGTGTGTTTATTAATATCAAGAAATTAGTATCGAGTTTTGGTTGCATTTTATGAACTCCTCTGATGCGTCTATCTTATGGCCCACTTACAATTTCTCTTTGGATTAGAAAACTATGCCCTTAAGAGCCTCCTAGTCTTATCACATTTCCAATTAAATATTTTTTCACTATTATTTTGAGGTCACTGAGTTTACAAATTAAGTTGATCATTATGATGCACTTGCTTATCTCATAGCTCTAGGCCATTATTATTATTATTATAGTTTCCTTTTACATTCTGTGGGGGATTTGTTTATCAGAAAATTTTCTTGTATGCTTTCAGTAAGTGTGAATTTCGCCATGTTGTATGGGGATTTCCGTTGTCTGAGTTTTTGCTTTTTGCTTTTTATGTATGCACATTTAATTCATGCGACTCATTCATTCACTCAATTGTCTCTCTCTCTTAACCCACTCGAGATTTTGAGTGGTTTTAGTTGAGAAACAAGTTTGATAGGCGTGGGAGAGACGAGGCAAAAGAAGACTATAACCCTAGGCCATGGCACGTCCACGTTGTAGATTCCCCTAACCTCACCTTACCTTACCTTACCTTGCCTCACCTCACACACCAGCAGACCTCAATTGGCACCCGCCCACCCTCAGCCTCCTCACTTCACCTAACTGGGGCTTAAATAATCGCACGAATTCTGGTTAAAATGTGTATGAGTCATCCGGCAACTGTTTTTGTTATTTGTAGAGTGGGGCTGGCTGGCTGGCTGTTGTAGACGCTTTCATTTCATTCATATTTTTGTTGAATGAATGAGGTGTTTTTTTTTTGTTTTATACTATAATAATTTTTATCGCTGGTTTTTGTTGACTTCTGATAGGCATCAAATATAAAATATTTACACAAATAAACACCTACAGCAACACCTTGAAGTGAAAGGCCTCTTCAAACTGATAAGACAGGATCAGATTTAGTCATTTTGTGGCACTGCAACAGTTGCCAAGATAACAGTGATATCATCTGGCTTGCCGCCACCTGGATAATCCACTTCGAAGGCCTTCGCCTTGAGGGCGAATGGTGATTCGAAATTAGGGCTAATCGAGAGATCTTTTGCCATATGGACTAAACTATTTGCAGCCGATTGTAAATCTTCTTCTCTAGTCACACCCTGATATTTACCCAATGTCTTGACTATCAGACTTTCGGGCACATTGTCGAACAGACCATCGGTGGCCAAAAGTACAAGATCTCCCTCCTGCAAAGGCAATCTAGTTGAGTCGGCCAACTCGGGTCGATCACAATACACATTATCGAATCGTTCATTGGGCACCACTGTCAACTGATATGGCGCATTGAAATCATGTACTTGCTCCTCGGAACGATGCAGCATACGACCATTTCGTATGACCAGAAAGCCACTGTCACCCAGATTAGCTGAATGCATGGTGCAGTCTCGTCGATTCAGAGATACCAGACAGGCTGTACTGCTTCCCACAATTGGATCGGTTTTACCTTTGATTTCGCTGTAACTCTCAATCAAGAGATCAAGTGGAGTTCTCCCATCGAAGCTCTCACGTTTGGCATAGTTTGCACACCAAAACATCAATTCACTGGCAAAGAGTCCTGAATCTATGCCCAACTCACTCCAACCACCTACGCCATCGGCCACGCCCATAACCTCAGCCTTGGGCGTTGAGCTAATAAACCAGCTATCCTCGCCATATCGATGATTATCCTTTGCACTGGCAATACTATGTTTTCGGGATCTTCCCTGCACCACTTTCACTAGATAGGGATCTCCGCGTTTCCCAATTCCTGACATAGATGAGGATTTTAACATTCGAGCATCGTAAAATTTCAATACATCGATTAAGAATTTAGTTTTCCCTTGCAATTTTCCTGCCAATGAGCTCAACATCTTGTAAAAAAATGGTTAGCAATTTTTAGATTTTCTTTTTTGTCGAATTTAGGAAATTGAGAAAAACTCTAAAGCTGATACAACACAAATAAAATATTAACATTTAAAAAAAAAAAAGGAAAATTCTGACAGGTTTTCAGGAGTAGACTGAATTTCGCTTAGTAAATTTATTATATAAACAAAGTTGTTTGAAGATTTTTAATTGAGAGTGTTTAAACAAATTTAAAAAAGGTTTTTGTCGTGACACATTTAATAGAAATTGCTTAAAATTATTAATTGGTTCTTAAAATATCTTCGAAATATTGTTTTAATAGTTTATCTCATAATATAAGCTGTATTATATGACTAAATGATGATCATATAGTCCTTATTATTAAGTAAAATATTCCAGATAATATTCAGAAATAACTGAGAATTCGAATAGCTATTTGAGACCTCTTGTCGTTCTAAGTTTCTGTATTTTTACTCTTGGGCCTTATACATTCTAAATTTTGTAGAAGTTTTTCAGAAGCTTTTTTCTTTTGCTCTTATAGACAGATAAAATTGGTGTCACTTGAGTCACTTGTTAGAACTTTGACCAAAGTCGAACAAGGCAAATAGTTCTATCTCAAAAAACGAATTGTAAACCCTTTGTTTATTAAAACACTATTAACAAAAAGAATGGCTGATTAAAACAGTTATTTTTCGAAATTATTTATAGTCTACTTTTTTATATTGACTCTATTTCAACAATATTCGTATTTCTCAGTTTAATTACCCACTTTGGAATTATTGATAAGGTACTAGCAGCTACTATAAATTTAAAAACAAGTCCAATTTCGCCAAAAACTATTGCTCATTGTGTGTAGTTTAGATTTTAGGGCGATTTATTTTTGGTTACCATTTTGTGAAATCTTATCGTTTACTAACTACTACTATGTGGGCCTACGACACCGTACAAAATGCCGGAAGTACGGATCACGCAACGGAACTTGAAATCTTATCGCTTTATCAGTGTGTAGCCTTTTTCTTTATCAGTGAATAATAAACGAGCTGGTTGAAAAAAAGAAAGAAAAATCAAATTCAACACAAAGAAAAATGCCAATTTTATTTTAAAAGACTGATGTAAACCTCTAAAGATATCACAGAAACCTTATCAACTGCATTTGTTCTTAAGAAACCGCACATTAATCATAATTATTGTGATCGGTAAATTAGCCTGAACTTCCCTTTTCCTATGACGTCAATACAATTGGTTGACACTACGTATAATCTCGTAATATGGAAGCATATATAAGCTGATATGGTTAAGGGTTTTGATTTTTATATAGTATATGATGCCTGTAAATTTCTATGGAAATTCAAAAATATATACTTACTTATCTCAAGACCAAAAACCATATAATTTAATGACGTATTCTACTGATTCAGAGAAATATTCTGAGACTACCACAAAGAGAGTCCACTTTATATACATATTATTATATTTGAAATGTCCTTAAACTAATTTTCATTTCTCTACTTAACTTTCAGGTAAGTAAAGCTACTGCAATTGGATCTGCATTTCAGATTGAACAAATGTTCTCTGTCACATGACCTAGTTCCCATCAATCGTATGTACTACAAATTGTATATGTATATATTGTAAAAATTCCAACCTAAAAGGCTCAAATGTATATAGGAGAAGTGTCGTCTCTCGTTTACACACTATGCGAAACAAGGTCAACGTGGCCTTTTTGTTTTTTGTAATTGTTGTTGGTTTTTGTTATTGAATGCCGCATAAAATTACATGGAACAGCTCCATCATCAATATTTATTGAAAAAAAAAGCTAACTTATCCCCCCATAGATAAGTGTAAATGGTTAGAAATAAACACCTGCAACGCACACCCTGCAATGTCATCATACCTCCTAACGTGCCTATCACTGGCGACCCAAAAAATATAAAATGAAAACAGACAATTTTCATAGATAAGAGAGAGCCAAGACACAAAGCTATAGTATTGTTGTCGTCTATATTCGTGGTACTTTACCGACTAAGCGTATATGCTTTTGTTAAATTTAGTTGCTTATGTCATAACTAAATTGTCGAGCCAAAGATAAGATAAAGCTATATAGAATCTAAGTAAACAAACCAAGAAACACACAAAAAATAGAAAACTAAACTCAAGTCAAAACATTGGCAGGCACGTGAGCTCTATATCATCATATGGCATAGAAAATGCAGGCCAGGCCATATTATTGGGTTAAACCCAAAAATATAATATCAAGTCGGCTGCTGCTCCTGAACAACAAAAAAATTGCTCATACGCTCAGTATGCACAGCCATGCTCAGGAAATACCAAAAATTCAGTCTCTTGCACTCACTTGCGCTCTCGTTTTGTCTCTCTCTATCACTCCTCTCTCTCTCTCTGGCAAAAAAGCGCTCACTCAAAGCATTTTTGCCTGGTTTCGCCGCCAGGCCGCATATATAAATGCGCTACAGCAACGATGACGCATTTAGTCTAAACAAGTTAGCCGCGCTAAACGTTTCGTCGGCATCTCGAAGTTGAAATTTTTGAACAAAAAATTTATATATTTCACAAGAAATATACGTGAAAAGCAAAACAGACACAGCGAGTGAGAGAACGGAGAGAAAAAGTGCAGTGCCAGAAAAACAAATTCAATTTAACGATTCTCGGAAAAATTCAAAGAAAAAACAACAAAAATATAAGAGCGAAATAAATTCGCACGATCGCATTTTATATTAACAATCGCAAAAAATAAACACACACAGACACCAAACACACAAATACAACGAGAATTTCATCAGAATTTTGAGTCATTTTCGACGCGTTTGTCTAAATAGAACTTATTCTTGGTTCACGGTTTTGCCGGAAACAAATACATATAACTAAATTCGGAAATAGTTAATAATAAAAAATAAAGTTTGTTAAGACAAAATGACGCTGGATAATTATGCCATAGAATTTGGCGATGAATATTTATTCCATTTGCCGCTATCGCCATTGCCTAAAGTGGTAAGCCAAAATTTTTTTTGAGTTTTCTACTATAATTTTGTTGTGTACCTTCTATGATGGGGTCTTATCGTTAAAACTGAAATTTCTAGAAACGAGTGTTGTAGTTTTCTCGCTCATTTGTTACGCTTCATACTGCTTATCAGTGTATAAGCAAAAGAAAAAATTCTTGGAAATTGGAAACCCTTTGGGGCTTTTCTCTCTAGGCACGTCTATCGGTTTGTTATCGTTCTGAATTCTATGCCAGCCTTACCCCTATTACATACCACACACATGCTTATCTGCTATCTGGCATTTGCCTTCAATATCGTGTTTAATGTATTATTTACTGGTTTTGCAATTCAATTTGTTTATTTATTGATAAATTAACAAAAAAAAAAGCGACGAAAAATGGCGCCGCCCCGATTAATGGTCACAAAACTACGTGATTCTTTTTGTCAAAACTCATTTTCAATAGCAAATTTCTTGATAAGAAATCAGAAATAGGCACATATAATATTATTGACTATGGGCAAGTGTTCAAATGGTTTCTAATCACATCATGTGTGTGTATTGTTCAAACATTTCTACAAAAATCGTATACCACATGTGTGGTGCATATGGCTGAAACATTTGAAATATTTCAATAAATTATTTATTAATTGTTTAAGCTTGGCCCATTGATAAAAGAGTGTTGGGATTATTTTAAATGCGCCAATTTAATATTACAATTTAACTGTAAAAATCACCCCTTTAATCCAAAGAAAAAAAAACATAAAATCACGTTGCTATGCCATGAAACATTTCATGTTTTCTTTTTTTTTTTGCTTTATGTAGTTTTTTGCACATTGCATTTTCCAGTCCGTTGATCAGGTCTGGTTTTGTCTGGCTCTGGGTCTGTCTCAGGGCGAAACCGGCGCCGTTGGCCATATCTTGCACACGTGCGAATTTCGTGACAATTTATCAAGTCACTCTACTCACTTTCCGCTTCAAAAAAAAAAAAACGAAAAAAAGGGGGGATTACATTTTTTGGCATTTACTTTGTTGCATTTATAATTATAGCATAGAAAGTAAGCTAAGTCCAAGTCCAAATGTTTGACCCTTTAACACATGAACCACATGCATTTGTACATTTGCGTGACACTTGATACTCGGACACATGAGATACATATTACTTTCCATAATATATGAGAGCGAGTTTTCATACAATTGGGGCGGGTTCAAAGTGTAATAACGAGTCAAATGCTGCTGACACGAGACAGCGAAACTTAAGTAGACAGCCAACAACAAGTAAATAGAAGTTGGTGTAGGAGTAGGAGTAGTAATTTAGGGTGGGCGCCTCCATTGGCGACTGACAGAGGAGCGACAGAGCAACTTTCTTTGGCACATAATTTCGAAAAACACTTTTAATTAACTGAAATAGCTCCAAATATGGCAAATACACAAAAACTTTTTTTTACTGTCGTTGTTTGAGTGTGTGTAGGAGTTACGATTTATGAAGCTTTTTTTTTCCTCTTATCGTACTTATTACTTATTAAAAACAATAAAATATATTGAGTATATTAGATGGCTCATTTGGATATCGAAATTTCCTCGAGGAAATATTTGAAAGTTCTCCAAAAAATTTATGATTTGCAGTTTTTTAAAGTTTTATTTTCGTATTATTTTAGTATTATTTTCGTTCAAAAAGTTAGCAAGATGTTATTTTAGATTGTTTTTAGTGTTATTTTAGAGAAATTCGAAAATAGCTAAAGATTATTATAGATTTTAGACAATTATTTGAAAAGTCACATAAAATTACAAATTTTTATTAAATTTATTACAAATTAATAGTATTTTTTGAGTAATATTTGGCTTGTTCAAACTTTTTGCCACTTCATTTGACCTATTCCTTTATAATCCCATCCTAAAAGCTGAGAGTTCAATCCTTTGAGAACAAATGTTTCCTAGAGGTAACATTTTGTGAACACTTTCACCTTATTTCGTATTCGAATAGAGTTTTATAATGATGTCCAAGAGATAAGACCTTTTTAGTTAACTGCTTAACTATATCTCTGTAGAGTTAAGCTTCAAAAGATTAACTTAGGAAAGTTGAAATTCTAACGAAAACTAAAGCTAAATTTCATTTAAGATGTCTAAAATTAAGAACTAATTTTGCTATAAATTTAAAAGTATCATCATTGAGTGAGAATTATAAATATTACTTAATTTTTTTATACAAAAATATGTTATGATTGATAGATATTTCATAGGCCATCAATTTTGTAATAAATTTCAAGTGTAGTACTTTCGCAAAATTTAACTTATTTTGGAGGAATTTTCGATTTGTGGGCGTCTTTGATTGGTTGCTGCTGTTGTTGTTGTTGTCGATCGTCGTCGTAGTAGAGAGTCGTGGGCATGTCATGAAAGGAAACACTTGATGTGCTGTGAAGTGCTGTGTGATATGAATTGAAGACAATAACTTTCCATTGTCTTGGGCCTAACACCTACATACTGTCCAAATCAATTTAGAATTGGCCTAAAAATATAGCAAATACAGTTTTCTATTTAAACTTTATTTAACGCTCTTTGCTCTCTTTTGCGAATTTCATTTTGTGTTTTGTTTTATCGGACATGCAACAATATATGTATGTATATATATAATAATAAGTACAAACATATGTCTATAATTATATATTGCAGTGAGGTGGACTTAATTGCAGCGTGAAGTTGATTGCACTTGGTTAATTTTGTGCTAATGATTTAAGTGGATTACTAATGAGAAAACGATAAAATAAGACAGACAGACAGACATATAGAGATTTAGTTGTTACTTTCTGATAATTTGGCAGGACAGGAAAAACCCAAAAAAAAAGGAAAAGAAAAGAAAGACAAGAAAAATTGAGTACGATTGAGTTGTTTGCCTTGTAATTTGGCCAAAAACCATTTACCTTGTTCGAGCTCCAACGAGCTGTCTTCTATAATTTCGTTACGATTTTGGTTCTTGGCAAAAGGACAAACGTTCTCGATTTGATTGTTGCGGTCAGACAGAGGGAAGGACCCTCTGGTCCTTTTTTGCTTATTTCTTGGAATTGGCCAGCGGAATGCAAGCCAAAATGAAAAGTGAAAACAACTTTTACTGTGTCTTGTCTGTTTCCACTTGCTGTCCAGTTTACTATCTCTGTCCCTGACTCCTCATTCTCTTGTGTCTGTCTGTGTCTACTGCATTCAGTGTCCTTTTTGTCCTTACTTTTCCACTCTCTTCCTTTTTCTTTTTTTTTTGGTTTTTGGCGCCCGAATGACGCGTCGTTTGTTTGCCATTTCCTTGGAATTGCTGCAAAACTTTGCCATAAATTTCTATGAACTCCCCCAACTTGGGTGTTTGAAGGTTGAAGTTGTGTTCGCTGCTGCTTCATTTCATTGTTTTTTTTGTTATTGTTTTTGTTGTTGGCGTGTCGCGACAAAATGCATTTAAATAAATTATTCCTAGACCAATGTCGCGTCATTTTATTAGCCATACGCGCGAGTACGCACTGTACTTTGTTTTTGTGCATTGAGTGTGGGGGCGTGGTCACGTTCAACGTGTCGTACAGTAATTTTAAATGATAGTTGTTGTTGCAATCGATGGATAACCTTGTAATTTTGTATTACAACAGCAACAATAGTGCAAGGAAGTGGTAACTACAAACGAAATTGATGGATTGTATTCATTTAAGTATTGATGGATCAATTTAAAAATTTTAGAACATATTTCTTTCTAACTCACATGAGTCTTACCTTTACCAATCTACAAATTTGAACAATTTTTGTTGCCTTAAAACGTTGTTTTCTTGGGGTTAATAATGAAACTTTTGTTTATTTTACCTATCATTTAATTATCATTAAAGTTAAATACATTTAAGTCGAGCATTTGAATAGTTAAACGACCTCAAAACTTATTTCATACCATTTAAAAGTATCTACTCCTTTGCCATTTATTGTATCTCGTATCTGATATATACACACACACCTTTAGTAAATACTCGTATATCCCAAAGGCGTGACTGTCTACTGTCTATCTGACTCTCTCTTTCTCTCTCTCTCTCTTTCTCACTCTGTGTCCACATGTCTGTCTATATAGAAAGACAATCCAAGTATATTCATTAGGCAAAAAGTTCAATAAACTGCTTAAAAAAAAGCAAACAAAATTATATTTTTCTTTTTTTTTGCCGCCAGAACATAAATACATATATCAACTTTTCTGTGTGTGTGTGTGTGTGTTTGTGTGTATGAACATCACATGCAAATTTGTCAATTGTGTGGCGTCGTCGTTGCCGTCACGCCCTTCTACCTTCTGCCACCTTTTGGGCTTGTTTCGAGCCTGAACCAAAAGCCAAGCCAAGCCAACCAAAAAAAAAGTCTGATTAATTTGACACTGGAACTTAAAGGAATCCGAATCCGTATAGGAATTAACTTCCAAATTTATGTGTTCTGCCTCAAATCGAGAAATGACATTATATATTTTCTGTGGCTTCCCCCCACCCCCTTTTTGGGCCACGTTTCTTTGAAATATTATTAATATATTTTGTTGTTTTTTTGGGGTGTTGCTGCACTTTTTGGCAAACAAATTTTGAATTATTAATGTGCAAAAAATAAGAGAAAAAATGTCAAGCTACAAATTTAAATTAAATTAAATTTTGTTTTCATTTTATATACCCTGCAATTGAAAAGTATGAATGGAACGATTTTTTATGCATATATTTAACAAAGTTCGACAAAAGACCCTTTATAAATTCGAAAGGGTATCTAAGCAGTCTTTATATTGAGTGTGGTTTTTCTGTAGGATCATTTTGTTTTACTTGGCGTGGGCGTTCCAAAAATGGACAAGCGACAAAGTGATTTTAATGGCGGCGCTTGGAATGGTCAATGCGAGGAGTGGAAGTTAAAAGGAAGGAGGGACGGCGGGGGGTGTAGTTGAAGCAGAGGTAGGTAGGAGACAAGAATCGGCTGATTGCGTGGCTAAAAAAGGCCGGCAAACTCGGGATGCCCGGCCATTGACATTCGTGGCACTCCAAAAAAAAAACAAAAAAAAAAAACAAAACATTCATTTCATTCGGGAACAAAACTCGACAACAATCGGCAATACCATCAGCCAGCTGGATGGGGTTTACTTTTTCGTAAAATATTTTTTTTTTTATCAAAAAATATATATGTGTATGGCACTCAACACTTTTGCCATTTCACTTTGGCATTGCGGTCACGTTCTCCTTTCCAGAGAAACCGGCAAAAACAACAAAAAATGAAAAACCCAAAGATGATTTTTCTGTCTTCTCCTTGCATTAATTGTTTTATACGCAGAATTTGCATAACTAACTAAAGTAAACAAGGCAAAAACATTAAGAAAAGTAAATAATTTTAAATATCATGCTTATCGCACAAAGGAAGTGTATATTATATATGTACATATATATGTTTATAGATAAATACAATCAAACTTGATGATAATTTCAATGCACTTGAACTTGTCAACTCTTTATGCACGAAATGACATTGCAACTGTGCAACAATTTCAAGGCAATTCTCAAAACAATGCTGAAGATCGAGTCTCTCTTTTTTGTGAGTGATTTAAACAATTAGAAATCGAAAATTGCATTTGATTCTGTTATTGTTTTATTCGTTTAATTGTTCGTTTTCAATGTGTGTACCTATAAATTATGCGCATTTCTAACAAATCAAATAGGCTTCAACAATTTGACCTTCACAATGTGCAATTTTTAGCCAACTAATTTATGCCGAATAATAAAAACTAAGACAAATTTATTTAGCTAGCACCACGAACTTGATGTACACTGCCTTATATGGTTTTAAAGTTGACTATAAGATATTGAATCAGAAGCGGAACTCTATCTTACCCGTAAATTCTAAAACTTTAGTTCCTCTAAGACTAAAACAAGAGAAATTTTCTACAATTGCTTTCATTAGAACTCAAGTATTTTTACTAGAAGAATCTTTATCCTTTTAAAACGAATCAAAGTAGCAAATTTCAAGCGATTTACTTAGCTCACTTACTCTCACAATTATCTATCTAGTATTTGGTAGTATAATTAACAAGCTAGCCGCCACTTTTGATATAAACAATGAGATTGTCATCGTTCATTCTCTCGTCTATGCTTTTTAGCCAAGTTATTTGTGTTTGTCATTATTACGTCATTGTGAGACTAAAAATTGGTTTCAAAAATAACACAACACGTCAGCTGCAAAAAGCTACAAGAAAATAACGAATAATAATAAAGAAAATAAGAACAAAAAAACCAAAACACGAAAACGAAAAGAAAAGTAAAATAAATTGTTAATGCCATTTGTTGTCGTTTTTTCTTGTTTTTTTTTGCTTTGCTTTGCTTTCAAGTTAATGCCAACCATCCCCCCCCTTTAGGTCTATTCAATTTTTCATCCTCTCAGCTCATCAGAAAGTAGCAAAAATTTCAACAAGTGAACTAATTTAAGTCAAGGGGCCAAAAAACACTGACGATATTTAGAATAGACGCTCCGTATAAATAAATATTTATGTTTGTATAGACACCAACTAAATAACACAAAGTCAAAGTGATAAAAACAATTTGAAACTCATCGACTAGATTAATGGAAAAATCTTAACAATTGGTTAGAATTTGTGTTTTGTGAGCGGTTTTTCTATATTTTTTAACTTCAGGATAACTTGAATTGAAAGAATTCTGAATGTTTGTTACTGTATCAAAATATTTCTCTCTGTATCATTTAAACTTTGGATTGTATTTCATAAGAATTAGCCTATTTTTTAATTTTACGTCATTTATATGTATTAATATTCTTTAAATAATATGAATAGATTACGTTTTCTAATTAAATTATAGTCGAATCTGTTTTATTAGAATTAGAAAACTAAAATTCATTGCTAGATAAGGATTTGAGGCCATTTAGTTTGCTATAGAATAACACTAATCGATTTTGTAAAATATAATATATATATTAATATATTAATTATTATTCAAAATTTTCAATGAAATCCAGGGAAACTTTATCGAGTATTCTTAAATTTTAGCGTATTCAATTCATTCAATTTTGTTATATTCGATATTGTAATCTGTTTTTTTTATTGCAGTTCAAGTGTATTAGTCAGCATAACACAATTTGTATGAATTGAATGATATGTTGACGACGTCAGTTTTGGTTCTATATATGCAAATTGTACATATATATACCACTATATATATATATATATATGTATATCATATGCTTGCCGCAGCTTAATTGACCCCGCCAAGTTGAACTTTGTCTGTCTGTCTCTCTGTCTGTCTGTGGGGTGGCTGATAACAGAGGCAAAAGCAGAGACGAGAGTGAAAGAGTCAGAGCGTAATGTTTCAATTTAGACAATTTTATTTTTTACTTTTAATTTTTCTAAATTGGCTGATTCATCTGACATTTTGCAGAAAAAAAACGCAAAAACAACAACATTTTCACTTTGTAAATATATATTTATAATAAAAATTTAAACAAATAAATTTCGCTTGGGAAAGTGGGTTAAAATGAAAGCCGCCGACTCAGTTGAATGAAGTTAAATGTTAAGAAATATTAAGTAAATATGTAAACAAATTTACCAAAGAATCAAATCGATTGTTTGCCATATATACACAAAAAAAAAAACGAGATAAGAAAATGTAAAGCACAGATAAGAAGACAGAAAACAAACACCTGGGATGGGCTAACATTACAAATAACTACACAAAAGACAAAGATTTAGGTAATAATTATAATAATATTAGTCATACGCCTAGTGGGCCGCCTTTTTGTTAAGTTCGCATCTCTTTGGATTAGTGAATAACAACGAAATCTCGTATAATACTTGAGAATTTATCAAGTAAAGACCTCAATTGAGCACCTGTTCTAAGAATTTTCGAAAAGACTCCGTGGGGGATATAACACTCAACGTTTTGTCTTAGGTCTTTGATTCTTGTTTGATCTTGTGACAGGGTGTATTTGCTATAAATAAATATATGTGTATAACAAGCACACACGGTTGTCAGATATCTGACATAATTGTTGCTAAATAAGTGTGTGTTAGTTTGTGATTAGAGAAGACAAAAGATAATGTATGAGAAGGCAGTTTTTCTTCTTTTTAATTCCTGTAAAGGGAAATTCTATAGCGAGACTCTTTGCTATAAAACATTTATAGCAAAAAAAAAACATTGTCAGCCGATGTCGAGGCGTGGGTTGATTGTTGCTGCTGGTCTCGACTGATGGCAAGCTTCTTTAACCCTGTGTGGGTTGGCGCTCAATTAAGAGCAACCTAACATTTAAATTTATTTGATTTGCTCAAAAACTGTTGCGTCTAATTTGAGCTAACCCCAGAGAAACCAATCGAGAGACAGAGAGAGATATTACTCTCACTGTTCTTCTATAGTTGGATATACATATATATACGTATATATATATATATACGGGAATCTCTGTGGCAACTGGCTGATCTTTGCCAATTTTGCTCAGTCGCAAACGAACAACGAACCATCGAAGTTTAGAGAATATAAAATTCTAAGTGCAAAAAAAATATAAATAAAACGAACGCGCGCGCGCAAATTTTCTTTCGAACGAATAACCAAAAGGGAAAAATAGAAAAAGAAAGAAAATAAACCAAATAAAAACGAAAACGAAAATAAATTTGAAAATTGTTGAATCTTACGGTTGCGCGTCGATTTTCATTTGATTTTCCTTTCTTACGCCGCGCCGCGTGCATTTGCACAAAACACTACGAAATATATATATATATATATATATATCTGATCTAATATCAGACAAAACAACGAAAAATACGCACCACAAAAAGGAATTAGGAATTAACGACGCACATTTTATTTTTTTTTATAGCTGTTGCATGCCGCACTTTGTTGAGATATATGTATATATAAATAATTATCGTATATACACACCGATTCCAACATATAAACGAAATAGTTGGCCAAAGCAAAGAGCCAAAAGAGAAACAAATCTAAGAAAAACCATTTCGAGGCGTTGCCACATAGAAAAATACTTATGAAAAATTAATTTAAATTAAAAAAGAAAACAACAACAACAACACACACATACACACACACACTTACATACATATACTAAATGTAGTGAGCAATTAAATGTTGGCCTAGCAATTGGAGCGAGGCAACAAAACTAAACGAACTATTATATATATACATATATATATATATATAATAAATTATATAACGCTTGTTACTTTCAACCATAAAAAGGAATTCAACAGGAAGGAAAACAACACGTGTTGTTGTCTAGTGTGTGTCTAAGCTACTTGATTATGTTGCATATTGATTTCAATCCTTTGAGAGATCAACAAATGCTAATTGTGAAGCGTTTGAGGCCTCCAGAAGATTAAACTAACGAGTTTCAAAGAATAAGCACAAGAGGAACAACTACTTTAATGTAGGAATGATATATCGAGAAAAAACAAATCTATAAACAAATACGAAACAACAAACGAAACAAAGGCAAATAAAACGAACGAACACATTACAATTAAACAACAACAACAACAAGAACAACAACAAAGACAAGCAACAAAAACACAAACGAGAAATTATATATATATATATTGCTGACAAAAATTTTTCCTCTCGCTACTTATATTTGTATATAAACTTTAGAAAGTTATTTATTTTTATATATTTAGATTATTTTCCATTGTTGTTGTCACATTTTGTTGTAACCTTAAGTTATAGTTTAGTTAGTGAAAATAGTTTTTAAATGTAAGCGAATCCGCCCTCACACCCCACAAAATTCAACGAATACTAGTCAGATCAGCCAACTGTGCGTATACGTGACGTGGCGCCCCACATGCCTCTATGCGTATACTTAATAATTTAAGAATAGTTTCCATAAGCAACACATAAATTTAAATACAAATGATGAAAAATTTAAATGGTAGAACGCATCAGGCATGCTACCATCCGTATCATCAGCAGCAGCAGCAGCAGCAGCAGCAGCAACATGCTGCCCAGCAGCAACAGCAACATCAACAGCAGCAACATACACAGCTGCATTACCAGCAGCTGCAGCAGCAGCAACTTCAGCAATATAATACTGGCAATCAGTATTACCATCAACAGCTGCAGTTTCGGCAACAGCAGCAGCAACAATTGTTACGTCAGCAGCAGCAACTAGAGCCCACGCAGGCTGCTCTCCAACAGCAGCAACAACAACTGCAGCAGCAGCAACAACAACTGAGACAGTCATTTGTTGCCGCCAACATGGCTACAACAATAGCAGCCAACTCAAACTGCTTTTTAGCACGCAGCAATGGTAATATAAACGCCAACGCCATCAACGCCACCGCTGCCGCCAACAGCAACAACAGCAGCATCAGCAACAGCAACAACAACAATGCCATCGCCATGGCCGCCATGTGCCAAATGCAGAACTTTTTAAGCCAACAGGAGTACAATAACAACAACAACAACAACAACAACAACAACAATAATAATAATAATTGTGGTCTTAACAATTTTAATCCCCAACAACAACAGCAACAATTGCCAACAACAACATCGGCAGTCGTCAATAATAACAACAACAACAATATTAGTGATAAATTTTCAATGGATGCCAATGAAATTGCCAATTTTTTAGCCAGCGAGCTTTTTATGCAGCAGGTAAAAGAGAAAAGCAAAGCTTTCGACTGTCTGTTATCGGCAATCTATACAGAAATCGACAAAACGATTAAATGCAACGATTTTTCAAAATCATCGTTAGACTTAGTGGGCGATTGTAGTGAAAAGTTATCTAAACTTAACTCTTAGTTGATTCGATTATCTTTGCATTCTTTAATAATTTATATGATTTGTTTTTGCTAATCTGTTGCAGCTCCATCCATTCGATGGCATGCAGAGTGCACCGACGCTAACAACACCAACATTGACGCCGACCACATTACGTAGCATCGATGAGGCATTCTACGAGTTGACCGGCGAGACGAACAACAGTGTGAATGCACCCTTTCAGGCTGGCTTCAAGCCGCCACCGCTGGCCCTGCTGCCCAACAGTGGGCCAGTGGTAGGCATTGGTTCAGCCGTCGAGGCCATAGTCCCAGCGGGAAACACATTGGAAATCGGCCATCAACCGAATTTGGATGTGCTAAGTAAACTCAATTACAGTAACAGCATTGTGGGCAGTGATACGGATGATTCGAACGCTTCCTGGAATGATCAACATCGCATCAATGGAGATACAACAGATACTTGTAAGTTTTCAAAAAATATTTCAAACGCAAAGCAATTGCAGATAACTAACATAAAACTCTTTTTGGTATTACAGCAAGTGGTGCCACCGACAGTACCTCCTATCAGAATAACAGTATGCTGGGCAATGGATCAAATGGCAGTGGTGCAAACAATTTTACCGGGGCCCTGGCCGCCAATCAGTCTACTGGAGGACGGGGAGCCAACAATAATAGCAACACAAATACCTCAAACAGTGCCACACCGGCGGCAAGACGTGGCGGCGGTCGCAGACCGAATAAGGCATTCAATATGACACCCGAGGAGGAGGAAAAGCGTCGCATACGCCGTGAGCGAAACAAGGCGGCTGCGGCACGGTGTCGCAAACGACGTGTCGACCAGACAAATGATCTGACCGAAGAGGTGGACGCGCTGGTAAAGAAGGGCGATACTCTAAAAGCCGAAATAACCACGTTAACAGAGCTCCGTAACCAGCTGAAATATGTGATTGAAGCCCATCTGCCCACTTGTCCAAAGGTGCGCGATGACATACTTAGTGTGTCCACCTGCAATGGTCTGATTGGTCCAGCGGCTCTTCATAGCACAGGTGGCAGCAGTTGTGGCAGTGTCCATAGCAATCACAGTCACAACAACAACAACAACAACAACAATAGCAATGACAGCAGCAGCGGCACCATCACCGGCTTCGATGCCACCCTCAATTCAACCGGACGCAGTCACTCGCCATTGGATCTGAAGCCAGTGCACATTGATGAGAATCTATTGCTGGCAATCAAACATGAGCCTCTCGATAATGGCCTCGATTCGGAGTCATCGTCTCTCGATCAGGATGGCCCACCGCCGGCAAAGCGTGCCGTCCCCTTGCCCACCATTGCCCAGCTGACTGCTTCGCTGACAACGCCAACAAATCCCAATGGTGGTTCGCTCAATACGCCAATCGTTAGCCAAGCGCCAGTTAGTTTTGCGGCATTTGCGGCCAATGCCAATAATCCCAACAGTCCCACGCTGAATCTATTGAACAAGGGGCCCAAGGCTCGACCCAATACGTTGGCTGTCCAGCGACCATTTGCAGCTCCCATGCAATTGAATGCATCAGGAACGGGTGGTGTTGTTGATGGCAAGGGGGCGCCCATACAAATACAGGGTGTACCCATACAGACGCCCTCAACGGGTGTCTTCAATTTTGATTCCCTTATGGACGGCGGTACTGGATTGACTCCGGTGTCGGGTCCATTAATACCCAATTGCTCGTCGCAGAACAAACATCCGCTGGAGTTGCCTACACCCACAACCGAGCCATCCAAGTTGTGCCCTTTATAACTAGGGTAGGGGGCGTGGCAAGCGCACGGCGCTAACCAAGTCAAAAGTAATTTAAGTTTTCTATATATACACATATATTAATTGTAAAACAAAACAGCAAAATATTATTTCCTAGATGTAGATCATCTCAATGTTGATGATGATAATGATGGCAAAGAAGAAGAAGATGAAATGTAAACGATAATGATAATGACGAAGCTGAAGATAATTATGCTAAAAATGATGTTTTAACGTTTTTTTTTTGTGTAACGAATATTTACCAAGCACGGATCCATCCCATGTGGGATTATCCATATTTCAAAATCATCTGATCCGTAGCTCGTTCTTATATTGTTTCCCCCCCACCCCTTCCCCCCAAAAACCCTTAACTTTTAACGCTTTTGTATTATTATCTTTATGATTGTTTATTTAATTTATGATTTTGCTATATATCTTAATTACTTGTATTTTTGTGTGCAATTTTTAAAACCTTTTCATTTGCGTGCGATCTATATACACATATATCTCAGATATATAAATGTATAATATTTTTCAAAAAAATATATATATATACATATATATATATATGTAGATGTGTGTATGTATGTAGATGGGTATAATATGCCTGCGCCATATATACATATATATATAAATTATAGTAATTCAATGGAAATGCAAAAGATGAGAAGGAAAGCGTAGTTGAATGGATGCGTTGTGATATTTATTATAAAAAATAAACAAAAAAAAAACTTAAAAATAAATAAAAGAAACATACAAAGAAATACTATAATAAACGATTAAAGAAATAAAAAATGCGTGTAATGAAAGGAACTAAGCTGGTTTTAAAATTGTACATTTAAATCAAAACGAATTGTATGTGAAATATATATTATAAGATACATAAACAATATATGCGAAACAACAACAACAGCAACAACAACAAACAATTTATTACAAAACTACAAAAAAAACAAATAAAGAAAACAAAAACCCGATGCCTTGAGAGAGAATTAAGAAATGCAAACATTTATATATATATATAAATATACTATATTTAACTTAATGCGTTAGGAGCAAGTTTTATAAACAAAAGAAAAACAGGAGTACACACACACGACACACATACACTCAGCCGAACATAGGCACACTCACACACACACACACACTGTGTGTATATGTGGATGTATGTGTGTGTGTCGTTTGTGAACTTTGCCTGTAGGAAAACCAAAATATATTTTTACTAAACGCTATTTTTCAAATAAAATTTATAAGAAAATGACAAAAAAGCAAAGCAATTATTTAATATGTAATTATTGTACTATACCATAAAACAAACTATGCGAAAACGACATACAAAAAAAAAACAAAAACAAAAAATGAAATAATGTTAAACCGAGTCAGTGTCCGTACCGAAATTGAAATCAAAATTAAAATTAAACGTTATCGATCAATCAGTTTTCATACCCTCCTTTACAAAATTATAAATCTATGATTATAACTGATAAGCAAGAAAATTGCACTTAAAGAGCAGACACACAACACACACACACACAAACACCAAAATTGCGATATAAAGAAATCAAATAAAAAATACTGAAAAACCTTAAAAATAAAAATAATTTGGTTTGTTTTCCTTTTTCTTTTCAAAAATGTGGAATATTATAAATTTATAAACAAAGAGGAAATAGTTAAAACCTAAATTCAGGTAGGTAAAGCATTTAAATCAAATTCTAATGTTATTTGTGGAATATTCCATAGAATCATTTGGATCACGAGACACTAAAAGTCTTTTTATTTATAAACAAAGAGGAGACACAGAATATATATGTATATATATATGTACATATGTTCACAAGAAAATCAATAATCAATTTGTATGTTAGATAAAGGTGATGAAGGCAAATTGTTAAACTCTTTGGAGACAAAGACTAATTAATATACGATCCCTTAATAAAAATAAGAAATAAACTTTCCAAACGTTTTATAGTTAGTTATTAATCTATACGATTCTTCTTGTCATGATGTTTAAAAAAGAAAATCTTGATAGTATATCAACTTAGTTTAGTTAAGTATATGTTAAGGGCTACAGTTTTGCATAGAAGAGATTCGATTATTATAAACTAATAGGAAAATTTAAGGATAGATAAAATAGAGAAAATTTACCTCATAAGTAGAAAATGTCAAAGTCAAGATATAAGATAAATCTGACGTTAAACGAGTTCCATTTTAAAAGTTCTTTAAAGGTTAACAAATTATATGGTCAATTGCATATTTTAAGGGACAACTAAGATCCTTTACTCTAGCAGTGAAATATTCAAACATTTAAACAACTTAAATGAATTAGAAAAGGTATACGCATAGTTATAATTAGATTTGAGAACAATTTGTATAAACTACAACGGAGGTAAGTAATTGCAGGGTATACGTACGTCGTCGTCATTCTGTTCTATATTCTCTTCTTTGTTCGCATAATCTTGTCTCCTTTGCCTTGGTTTCGTAGAGCATCCGCTCAGTGTAAAATAAAAAACACAGGTAAAACGCAAAAGGTAAAGATTCCACGCACACAGCTATACATACATATACATATGTATATATATACATGCATTTATGTATGTAACTACATATATTCCTCCAGATAATAATGCTCTTACATATGTACATATGTATGTATATTAAAATTTCGGGTTTTTTTGTTGTTGTTTGTTTTCTGCTTACTTTGCATTCAATTTGAGTGAATTTTTTTTTGGTTGGTCCCTTTGTTTCAATTGAGAAGATACTGGCGATATGAGAGGTAGTCACTTGTTGCGCGCTCTGAAACGGACTTTCGGCTGGGGCAGGAGACAATTACAGGTTGATAAACACAATGTGATCCTTATCACCGGCTGTGATTCCGGTTTAGGGTAAGTCGGAATCGAAGTATCGATTGATAAATGATCATTTCTTTTGTGTGTGTAGTCACTCTCTGGCAGTATATTGTCACAATGCTCTCCAAATGACCGTGGTCTCCTGTTGTCATAATCTACAATCCGAGGGGGCTCAACTCTTGCGGCAAATGAACTCATCCAAGGAGCCACATCGGATGCATATCTGGGCATTGGATTTATTGCAGGCTGAATCGATAGAATTGGTGCATGAACAATTGGTTAAGCTTCTGGAAACGCATAAGGATTATCAGATTATGGCTTTGGTCAACAATGCCGGAGTGATGTGTTTCGGGGACTTTGAATGGCAAACGCCAGAGCAAATCGAGTTGCAAATCAATTGCAATCTTCTGGGCACTATGCGACTAACGAGGCAGCTATTGCCATTGCTCCGTCGACAGGGTGGCCGAATCATCAATGTGACAAGTCATTGTGGATTGCAGGCTCTGCCCTCCTTGGCTCCGTATGCCGCCTCCAAGGCCGCTCTCCGCTCGTGGACAGATGCTCTGCGCATTGAATTGCAGCCACATGGCATGGAGGTGGTGAATTTTATACCCGGCTCATTTGTAATGGCCAGCAATATAGCCGCTCGCCAGCAGCAGCAAGCCCAGCAGATGCGCGAGAACTTCACCAGGGAACAACATGACTACTACGATGGATATTTTGAGCGTTTTCATGGATATCTGAGAATTCTTTCCGGCTTTAAGGCCCCAAATCAATTGAGGGATGAAGAATTGCTCAGTAAATTTAAAGACGCGCTCACCAATGTGCAACCTTGGACCATTTATATACATGAACCATGGCGTTATAGGATCTATCGATATCTATTTTGGATTTGCCCTGCTCCCCTGGTCGATTGGCTAACCATACGATTCTGCGCCATGCCCACATTTGAGGATAGCAAGTAATAGAGATTAGTTAGTAGGTCTAGGTTTACATTTATTTTTAGTTTACTGGAAATACTTGGCTAGGGACTTGTGGCTAATATATGTATAAATGTTTTTCTTTTTTTGTTTTCTCCATATATTGCCAACGGGAGCTGCGTTTGCCTGTCACTAAAAGAGTTTGAGAAGTTTTTGGGTGGTCACGAACACAGCAATCATAATAAAAATAAAAATTAATGGGGAGAGGGGCTGGAAAGACAATCACAGTATTTTAATAGCCAGTGCTGCGGCATCTCTCGTAAACAGCATCATTGAGCAGCTGGAACCACTCACTGGCATAGGTAGACTCCTCGGCGGCACGGAAAAGTTCTAGTTTCTCATCGGTGGGCAATGATGCGCATAGATAATAATTAATGGCTGTCTCTGTCAGATCTGTATGATAGTTCTTTAATGCCCATTCCAAAAGACGCAGACAGTTGTGTGAGTCCAGAAATTGGATGAGACGCTGCAGGAGAATTTCTTCCATGTCCGGCATGATATACACACGCGACATCTCAAAGGCCTGAAGCATTGCCGCGTAATTGGGTTTGGCTAATTGATGCTGCTCTGGACTGCGGCCAATTAAATGCAGAAAATACCTCACACCGTTGGCTGTGTATTCTTGTAATTGAATCTCGCCCTGGTGACCTTCACGAAAGTCGCTATTTAGCATTTTGTTAAAAACTTCACTGGTATCGCACAACAATTGCTTGTTGAATCCGATGCTAACACTATTCGTCTGGCTCTTTCCTGGCTCGCCATCCTGCTGTACCACAAAACGCATATCGCAATCCTTATGCAATGGTGTATTCTCGTTTAGCGGCTCCAGGCAATTGCCCGTTGAAGTCTCTTCGTATATGGCATCGGGTAAGGTGATGCCAAGTGTAAAGCGTGACATGGCTGTCAGAGCATCAGCCGCCTCGGCTGCATAAAGATCCCCGCTCTTCTTACGCAACAGCAAGTCAAAGAGCAAAGTCAATGCATTTCCATCATAAAGAAACTGATAGAGCAATCGATGACTTTTGATTATAAATGCCACCGAAATGGCAGCACGCTGCTGGGCATTGAGATCATCGCAGCGTAGAAGACGAACCAGTTCTTCCTTGCCATAATTAGATTCGCCCACATTGGTTAACGTCTCAAGAAATGCGAAGCCATCTTTGCGCATCTACAAGGAAAAAAGAGCTTCATTTAAGTAAGTCATAAGATAGATCACATTTTCAATGATTACCTCTTCCACTTTAGTCAACTGATACAATTGATGGACTACGCCATGTTTGATAATTTGGGCAAAAAATTGGCTCTCCCTAGAAGACAAAAAAAGGACATGAAATAGTTAAGATAACTATTTCACGTTTACTTTGCCACTACTTACAGCAATATGTTGGTCAGAGCATTGGAGAAATTGTTGTTTGCACCAAACAAATTGATTGCTCTGATCAAAGTATCCAAAGTATCTGGTTTACCCAGTTCAGCACGTTTGTTTACCATCAATGTAATGCGATAGATTAAATTCTCTATTATGTCAATGGTATCGCCACCGTTCTGATTGCGAAACTGGGCCATTTTCGGAGGTGTTGCATCGGTGCTCAACTCATCTAGATCTTCCTTGTCAGATAAGGGATCATCGATAGGTTCGGTGCCCTCATCAATTAGATTTAATATATCCATGACATTTGAGTTTTGTGCGCGATTGGCAGCAATGCGATGCTCTCGTGTGTCCCCACTCTCCTGTTTCACCTCCGCATTATTGCCCACAACGTCATCGTCATCGTCATCATCATCATCGCTGCATGCTGGCGAATAGTTTTCATCATTATCGTCATGGGTTAAAAGATCAGAACAAATGGGAGACATGCTCCGTGAGCTGCATGGGCTGACGGTGCGATAGGAACGAGGCGAACTGCTTGGCGACTCAAAGTCCGGTTCTTGGGTCTTTGAAAACTGAAAGCATACACGAGATATATTGATATGGTGCTTCTCAATGATAGGGGAATCGATTTTTCTACCTTGCTTAATGTATCCGGGCTAAAGGGATCTGTTAATTTACGCTTTTTACCGCCCTGCAAACGCTCTTCACGTCGTCGTTTGTGATGCTCATCATCGCTTGTGAGATAATCATTCAATTCCCTCACTAACAAAGGAACTAGACCCTCATATAACAACAGCTCCATACTTAGATTATCATATTGGAAATTATTAAGTATGTGCAGAAGCTAAAAGAGATTTACATTTAATTAAATATCAAACAATTGGCATAGTCGAGTCTATGATAGCTCACCAATGAACGATCACTTTGCGATCCTGATTCCCTAATCATGGCCACCAATCGACGTAATGCTCCGCAGCGACGTATCTTGGATCGGCTGCATGCATCGGTGGACATGGTGGCAATGATATTGATGCAATGACGACTTTCGCTCTCCGCTAGAGTCTTGACCATATTGACAGCCATAAGCATTTCACAAGCAGCCTCAATGGCATCCGCTGTGCTCAGCATAAAGAAGGCGCATGGATCTTTACTGAAGTTCGACAAAATCTTCAGGGCCGTAGAACGTTGATCGCTGTCCTCCTTGACAAAATACACAATGGCGGCCAGAGATGTTTGATGCGAAATCGACTGAAAGACAATAATTATGGGTTCCGTTTAGATTGGAAATACGTAATCAACATTCTTTGAACAAACCTGCCATGCTTTCATTCCAATCTGTTGGGCTGACAATAGGACAAGACATTTGAGTATCTCATGGGCCAATTCAATGGCTTCCGCCTCCTTGGGTAGCACATATTCACAATTTCGTTTCGAATTCTTTAACATTTGATAATCAAAGATATCGCTGCGTACACCTTCCAAATTTCGAGCGACCTCCTCGAAATATTTCTCACGATGTTGATTGCGTTTGAGGCCAATCAATGCGGATACTTCGATCTGATCCGGCGCTGTCTCTTTGGGAGCCTCATTATTTTTCATAACAGCCACAAATATACGCATCATCTGCAGAAATCCATTGGCCATGAGAAAATGCTTCAGAAACTGGCTGCTGACCAGAAGGAATCGGCACACACGAAAGGCCATAATGCGTGTCTGAACAGCAGTGGTTGATTCGATAATGTGGCATATTGCTGGAGCAATGGATGCATAGTAGGCAGTCAGGAATTGAGAGGCTCGCTTACTCTTGGCCAGATTGCCCAACATACGGCAGGCTCGACACTGAATTACTGGATTTGGTATAGTCTTCAAAATTGTAATAAGGGGGCCAAGCACTTTACACTCGACAGCCTGTAAAAATGGGGCATATGATTTATGCAAACAAACATTCAGACGTTGTCCCGTATCCAAACTTACCTCTATACAGGCCTGATCATCTGTACAGCAATTGCCCAAAATGCTGAGCACCACCTCCATGATCTTTTCGTTTAGTTTGCTTATAAGACGAACCTTAAGAATTCAAAAAACATTTAATGACTCTCAAACTTCAAACGGTGACAGTGGCTATGACTCTCAAACTTACCATTATTGGAACGCCACCCGAAGTACGAAATAAGAGAATTCCATCTCTGTCTTTAACTAGATCTGTACGCAACTTAACTAGACATTTGTATATTACGGTCTTGTCCGTCGCCGTCTTGAGGACATTTAAAATGTCCTCAACTTGTTCGGAGGACCAAACCATTTGTTTTTTATTAATCGTTTTTCGTTTTTTGTTTGTGCTCTACGTGACTCTCAAACCTGGCAGGGGCTCTCAAACTGAGGGATAATTATCATCATAGAGATGATAAAAACGGGCGTCGTTGTTATCGTTTAAATCACTCATCTCTGGTTGGACACGACCCACAATTAAAAGTAGTAAATCTAAATCATTAATATTCCAAATAACTCATTTTGCATTACTCTTGAGGTCATTTTTATTCTCAAAAGTTTATTTTTTGATTAAACATCGCGCTCGTTTTGTGACACGCTACCATCTCTAGTCAATAGAGCTGAGCAAAACCAAAAAAGGTGGGCGAATTCAAACTCAGATAACTTTTCTGTAATTAACGAACTTAGTAACGTATTAGTAGTTACAATCTGCAACTGATAACTTAAAAAGATCACTTTACAATTCATTATTAATTTTGTTAGCCTTGCATTTGAATTTTCGCAACCGAGATAATGAGTAACATCTGGACCTGCTTTACAGCCAATCAGTGTCCCACTCTTGCTGGCAAACCAAAAATGTTTTTCATTCAAGCCTGTCGTGGTGAAGGTGCTGATCCTGGGGTCACCTTGCAACGCGTGGTTCGTCAAACTGATACAGATGGTGAATCATCAACGTATTACAGAATACCTGTTAATGCCGATTTTTTAATTATGCACGCCACCATTCCGGGCTTCGTGCAGACCACTAATGGCAAACGGCTGGACATCCTGACACTGCTCACATTTGTTTGCCGACGGGTGGCGATCGACTTTGAAACCCAAGACCAGCACATAAAACAGGTTCCCTGCATTACGACCATGTTAACACGTATTTTACGCTTCAGCGATAAGGAAATTGCACCAGATAGACGAATGTGTGGATTGCCATCATGTCCTAATTGCTTATTTAACTGATCACATGAAGACGTAAAGATTTATGTTTGTATGTTTACCTTTTTACAAATAAAGATCCAACAATTTTCCAGCATCCTGCTTATTACCTCTTTTATCTTATCAAAAAGCTATTCAAAAAGTCTACCGTGAGTTCTAGAATAAATTATATTTTCATAAATATTTATTACGGTAAACATTTACTTAAGTTTTTGCGCCACCTTGTATTTACCCCAAACTTTCAATCTATGCAAAACAAGATATAGAAAACTGGTTAAAATGAAATATTCAGGTTATTATTTGAAATCATTTTCAAAACTTTGTCTTTTTGGGAAAATGGATTCAATTGATGTTGTAAAGTGCTTTTTAAGCTAAAATTAAAAGAAAACGAGTCATTTTTATATTAACAAAGATTTTTCAAAATATTTGAAGACTAAAATTAACCCCAAAAGTATGCAAATATATCCATGTCTTACAACAAACGGCGATGGTAACATTAATGATATATCTTTGAATGGCGAATTCACAAAAGCTAGGCAAATTCAAAAGTGTTGGAAGAAATTGAAAAACCTTTTTTTCTTAAGAAACGTTACTAATACAACTTAACTGCAACTTATCGCACCGGTTCACTCCACCAGTATCTTGTTATTGTTTAGTTTTAAATGCAAGATAAAAAAAGTTAAACAACAAATTAAAAATTAAACAAAGAAGGAGAATTTGCACAACCAAGAGAATGAATCAGGCTTGTGGAATTGTGTCCGTGGCCAAAATGACCACAGAACGGCATGCTGCGGAATACAATATGAAACACAAGCAACGAGGAATGGCCTTGATCTTTAATCATGAACATTTTGATGTGCCCACTTTGAAATCGCGCGCTGGCACCAATGTCGACTGTGACAACTTAACGCGTGTGCTCAAACAGTTGGACTTCGAGGTGACCGTGTATAAGGATTGCAGATATAAGGACATTCTACGAACTGTAGAATATGCCGCGTCCCAGAATCATAAAGACAATGATTGCATTCTGGTGGCCATACTGTCGCATGGTGTAATGGGATACATTTATGCCAAGGACACTCAATATAAACTGGACTCTATCTGGAGTTGCTTTACAGCCGACCGCTGTCCCACATTAGCTGGGAAACCAAAGTTGTTCTTCATTCAAGCCTGTCAGGGTAAAAGCTTAGGTGATGGAATCACCATGCTACGTACCGATCACATTGAAACCGATGGTGAATCAGCAACAAACTACAGAATACCCAATCATGCAGATTTTCTCTTTGCTTACTCCACCATCCCGGGCTTCTATGCGTGGCGCAATCGGTTACAAGGAAACTGGTTTGTGCAGGCCCTGTGCGCCGAATTGGCCACCAATGGCAAACGACTGGACATCCTGACATTGCTCACATACGTTTGCCAACGGGTGGCGATCGACGTTGAATCCAACAATCTGGATATACCCGAATGTAATCAAAAGACGCAGATTCCTTGCATTATGACAATGTTAACGCGTGTTTTACGTTTTAGCGATAAGTAAATGACACTATCTGGACTAACTACATACCTTTTTACAAATAAAGAGCCAACAATTTTCCAGCATCCTGCTTATTACCTCTTTTATCTTATCAAAAAGTCTACCGTGTGTTCTAGAATAAGTTATATTTTCATTAATATTTATTACGGTAAATATTTATTTAAGAGTTTGCGCCACCTTGTATTTACCCCAAACTTTCAATCTATGTAAAACAAAATATAGAAAACTAGTTAAAATGAGATATTCAGGTTATTATATGAAATCATTTTCAAAACTTTGTCTTTTTTTTTTATATTAACAAAGATTTTTCAAAATATTTGAAGACTAAAATTAACCCCAAAAGTATGCAAATATATCCATGTCTTACAACAAACGGCGATGGTAACATTAATGATATATCTTTGAATGGCGAATTCACAAAAGCTAGGCAAATTCAAAAGTGTTGGAAGAAATTGAAATACCTTTTTTTCTTAAGAAACGTTACTAATACAACTTAACTGCAACTTATCGCACCGGTTCACTCCACCAGTATCTTGTTATTGTTTAGTTTTAAATGCAAGATAAACAAAATTAAGCAACAAATTAAAAATTAAACAAAGAAGGAGAATTTGCACAACCAAGAGAATGAATCAGGCTTGTGGAATTGTGTCCGTGGCAAAAATGACCACAGAACGGCATGCTGCGGAATACAATATGAAACACAAGGATCGAGGATTGGCCTTGATCTTCAACCATGAACATTTTGATTCGTCCGAGTTGTCTACGCGCACTGGCACCAATGTGGACTGTAAGAATTTGGAGCATGAGCTCCAAAAGCTGTATTTCACCGTTGTCGTGCATACGAATTGCAAATATAAGGAAATTCTGGAAACTGTTCAAAAAGCGGCGTCCCAGGACCACACCAACAGTGATTGCATCCTGGTGGCCATACTGTCACATGGCAAAATGGGCTTCATTAATGCCAAGGACAAGGAGTATAAACTGGACTCTATCTGGAGTTGCTTTACAGCCGACCGCTGTCCCACATTAGCTGGGAAACCAAAGTTGTTCTTCATTCAAGCCTGTCAGGGTAAAAGTTTCGATGATGGAACCATGCTACGTACCGATCACATTGAAACCGATGGTGAATCAGCAACAAACTACAGAATACCCAATCATGCAGACTTTCTTTTTGCTTACTCCACCATCCCGGGCTTCTATGCGTGGCGCAATCAGTTACAAGGAAGCTGGTTCGTGCAGGCCCTGTGCGCCGAATTGGCCACCAATGGCAAACGGCTGGACATCCTGACATTGCTCACATATGTTTGCCAACGGGTGGCGATCGACTTTGAATCCTACAATCCGAAGATACCCGCATATAATGAAAAGAAGCAGATTCCTTGCATTATGACAATGTTAACGCGTGTTTTACGTTTTAGCGATAGGTAAATGACACTATCTGGACATATGTACATATTTGATATAAATTGATGGTGTGGTTAGATGGGGGAGTAAGTGTGGAAATTTTTTTCTTATCTCTTGCATTTATTGCAATTTTTATTACTACCTTTGTATCAACATATGTATGTACATATGTATATGTACTAATACAGGCCCAACAATTTCCAAGAATCCTGCTTATCAAACATCATTAAATCACTTCTGTGACTCCCAAACTTTTAAAGTTGTTGTTTTTTGTTTTTTTTATTTGGGCTGAACAAAGAAGCTGATCGATAATTTTCATCATGGAGATGTGGTAATTGTGCATCGTAGTTATTTGGATTGGATTAAAAGAATGTTTTGTTCTGAAAGACTTTTATCTTCATTAATAAAAGGTAATGTGTATGCATTTAGAGTATGCAAAGAGCGTTTTTAAAAAAGATAAATTACGCTCTATAAGTAATTAAAAAAATCGACCATCTCTAGTTGAGACAAAACCATCTTTGATCGGCGAATTCACAAGAGCAAAGCAAATTCAAAGATGTTCGGCGAATTCAATTTTAAATAATTTTTCTTTGTTACAAGTTGTTTATATGTTGTGCGCGTATGTTGGATATAATTGCCTGGAATTGTAACAGATACTTGCATTAGGCATTATTATTAAAATTTGAACCTGATCCCACTGGCCCCCTTAAGGAAAATCAGTTTCGCATTGTTGTTTATGACTCATCAGTAATCTCGCAGGCTCTGCAAGAGAAAAAGAAAGTAACACAAGAAAAAGGGGAATTTTCACAATGGCCGCCAATAACAATGCAGCGACGGAGACAATGAACAGCGAATCCGCTGACCAGGTAGGAATACGAGTGGACAATGCTGACGATCGTACAGATGCGTTTGGTTCGGTTAGCACAACCACCTCGTCGTCCCACTCCAGCACAGTTCATCATAATCAAACTTTTGGCACTGGTGCGATTGGCCAACTAGCCAATGGCTACAGCTCATCCTCGACGACGTCGGGCTATCACAAGTATGTGGCCAAAATGGCCACAGAACGACATGCAGCCGAATACAATATGAAACACAAGCAACGAGGAATGGCCTTGATCTTTAATCATGAACATTTTGATGTGCCCACTTTGAAATCGCGCGCTGGCACCAATGTCGACTGTGACAACTTAACGCGTGTGCTCAAACAGTTGGACTTCGAGGTGACCGTATATAAGGATTGCAGATATAAGGACATTCTACGAACTGTAGAATATGCCGCGTCCCAGAATCATAAAGACAATGACTGCATTCTGGTGGCCATACTGTCGCATGGTGAAATGGGATACATTTATGCCAAGGACACTCAATATAAACTGGACAATATCTGGAGCTATTTCACAGCCAATCACTGTCCCACTCTTGCTGGCAAACCAAAGTTATTTTTCATTCAAGCCTGTCAGGGTGATCGTCTTGATGCTGGAGTCACCATGCAACGTGCCGGACATACTGAAACCGATGGCGACTCATCGATGAGCTACAAAATACCTATTCATGCCGATTTTCTAATTGCATACTCCACAATCCCGGGCTTCTATTCGTGGCGCAATACCACACGCGGCAGTTGGTTTATGCAGAGCCTGTGCGCCGAATTGGCCGCCAATGGCAAACGTCTGGACATCCTGACATTGCTGACATTCGTTTGTCAGCGGGTGGCGGTAGACTTTGAATCCTGTACACCGGATACACCCGAAATGCATCAGCAGAAGCAAATTCCTTGCATTACGACCATGCTGACACGTATTTTACGTTTCAGCGATAAACAAATGGCACCAGCTGGACGGGTTTGATTGCCATTGCATTGGTTAATGGGCTGGTCACAAAACAGGAATGAGATTGAGAAGTGATATCAAATGGGCAGGGGAAGTAGGGGGAGGGGGTTGCGCGTGTGAGGGGTTAATAATTTTTTAAATTGTACACAAAATACGTCTTAATTGCATTTTTTATATTATCTACACATAAATAATCTATGGAGACATTTGGCGAGTACTTTTGACCATTAAACCAGATCGACAGATTGAATACAAATGGTACAGAGGGATCCAATTCTTGTTACGTTTCATTGAAAATTACAAAATAGATAATAGTAGATCAATAGATTTTATCAATTAAATAACGAGTGTTATAGTTACAGGATTTTAAATTAGGCTAACAGATATATATATTTTTCTCTAACGTAATACGAAATATACAATTTTATTGTTATTATATAATATCCACAAAACGTCACAAAATTCAGGTCTTGATTAATGAATTCTCACGAAATTGAAATTGTCTTGAATATTATTATCTCACGCATCTCCTGGTTAACTGCTTAAAAGTACTCGCCGATTCGAATTAGCATTTATACTACATTTATCTATTACTAACCGAAATTGACCAGATCCTGCCAGATTCTTAGCTTTTTTCTATGCCATGTTACTTAATGATGATTACAAGGATCAGATTTTAAATGAAATAAACAATTTAGATGAATCGTCATTAAACTGCCCGTAAATGTTCTACAATATCTATTAATAAGTTGAATTTTAATGTTAGCACATAAGTGTCCAATTTTTAAACATGAATTTTATCCCAATTTTCTCTCTCATATACTATATGCATATTTATATATATATATATATCTTTTATAGCATTAGAACAATGTTTAGTTTGTCATTTTGCTTAAAATAAATTGCTTTTAATTCAATTTAATTTATTTCATTATTTGCCATAGATAGTAATTGGATTTTTAGCCTTGATTTGCCACATATAAAGGAGTAAGGTCAAGTTTGGATTCCATTTTTGGCGTTGTTTCTGTTATTTTTTTGGAGTTGTCTCAAGTTGAACGACAATTGCTGAAACAAAAAAAACAAGGAATGGAAACGGAAAACACTTTAATTTGTTCTCTGAGCTTACAAATCACACACTTTATTCTTAAAACTGCAGGCCATTCAAAAAAAATTCCAAATTTGTTATGACTTAAAGCACTAAATCGGGGGGTTTGCTATAGCGCGGGGAGATGGCCAGACCAGATTAGATAGACACGCAATCTCTGGGAGGCTAGATAAATGCACATTTCTCATAAATTTCAAAAACAAAACGAATTATAAAAATAAAACAGAAGTTGAAAGTTTTGCTCACAATTCTCCAAAAAGGATGGGATGTTAGGCGTGACCGCCCGCCTTGAGCTTAGCGACCAGGGCATCAACATCGGCCACAGCAGCGCCGGCCTGACGCACTGGGGGATCCTCCACGGAAACAATCTCAATACGTGGCGATGTATCAACGCCCAAATCCTTGGCTGTTACCTTCTTCAGAGGCTTCTTCTTGGCCTTCATGATGTTGGGCAACGTGGCATAACGTGGTGTATTCAAACGCAAATCTGCGCTCAGTACGGCAGGTGTTTTGGTCTTGATGGTCTCCAGACCGCCATCGATTTCCCGAGTGATGGTCAGACCAGCATCCGTCTTTTCGATCTTGTTGCAGAATGTGCCCTGTGGCCAGTCCAAGGCGGCAGCAGTCATTTGAGCCGTCTGATTGGCATCGTCATCGATCGCCTGTTTGCCCAATATCACCAGATCAGCCTTCTCCTCCAGTGCCAGCTTGGCGAGAATTTTTGATACATGGATCGGTTGTAATAGCTCGTACTCGGCAGCTGGTATCTCAACATGGACACCACGATCAGCGCCCATGGCTAGAGCTGTGCGGATCACCTCTTGCGATTGTGCTGGTCCCACTGACACGGCGATTACCTCACCAGCTAGCTTCTTCTCCTTCAACTTGACGGCCTCCTCGACGGCAATCTCATCGAAGGGATTCATGGAGTGCTTGACACCTTGTGTAACCACACCAGTCTTGTCCGGCTTAACGCGAACCTGGACGCAAATATGAACGTTAAATTGGCATCATTAAATTCAATCAAAAACGATTACGCAAAACAAAAATGGAGAGTAGCAACAAGTGATAAGAAGAAGATGTAGGGGAAGAGTGAGACTTCTAATACATAGATAGATAGGATGGATACTTTACCTTTACAGCATAGTCGATCACTCGCTTTACACCAACCAAAACACGCGCCATTATCTGTGCCCAAGGATTTTCAAAGTATATTCAATTTTTTTTCCTTTAATTATTATTTGTTTAAAAATCTTACCTTTCTTTAAAACTGTTGATAGAAATGAGTGTGAATCTAATGACACTGCAGAGGGGAAGTGAGGGTGGTCCAAAGGTCTCTTGTTTTTGCCGCAGCGTTGCCCCAAGGTTTTCTTAGCGATGAAATGTTGGCTTGGACACACTTTAGCCATTTTAGCTAATCTTTTCGCCATGGCGACCTAATAAAAAAGGTTTTACAACTTCAAAATGTGCTATTTAAATGAAATTTTAAAAACTGAACTATGTACTTTAATTTAATAGTACTCTTTGTTAGTTAGAAATAAAATGTATACCTCCAAGTTTAAAAAACTTGGCTGGAAATTTTCAGTTTATATTTTGCTAATGTCTGACCACTGTGCTTGGGATAAGTGAAATTGAAACATTGTCGGTTGATTTTTGCGATATAAACAGATCTTATTCCTTACATATTTAAATCTACATTCCACATTTAAATTTGGAAGACGTTATCATGGCCACCAGCACTGTGTCTCCAATTATAATGCGAATTATGGCCGCTTCAATCAAGACTTCGGTGAAAGCGGCTTCCATTATTCGTGATGTCCTCAAAACGGGCGACTTAGGAATCGTCGATAAAAGTAATAAGAACGATACACAAATTGATCCACAAACATTGGCAGATCGATCTGCCCAAAGGTGTATAATTGCCTCGTTAACCAAAAAGTTCCCCAGCGTAAAAATAATTGGCGAGGAGGGCGACTCTGATTTGAATGTGCCTTCGGATTGGCTGGTGGAAGACTTGGATGAAGCATTCCTTGAGCAGTCTTGTCCTAGCGAATGGAAAGATGTTAAACCAGAGGATTTTGTCATTTGGGTGGATCCGCTGGACGGTACCGCAGAGTACACACAGGGTATGGAAGCTGATAATTCAAAATCTCAGTCGATGTGTAATCTGTTTTTTTTTTTTATCTTTTATAGGCTTTGTGGAGCATGTGACTGTTCTTATTGGCATAGCTGTTAAAGATGCGGCAGTGGGTGGCGTTATTCATCAGCCCTTCTATAAACATCCAAGCGGTGAGCTTGGACGCACCATTTGGGGCCTAAAAGGCTTGGGTACAGGTGGATTCGTTCCGATTTTACCACCTACCGGTCAGTTCATAATTACTACCACTCGATCGCATTCCAATGCTTTGCATCAGCAGGCACTGAACTCGTTTAACGCTACCCAGACCATAAAAGTGGGCGGCGCTGGTTTTAAAGTCCTTCAATTGCTCGAGGGAAAGGCACATGCTTATGTTTTTGCCACGCCGGGATGCAAAAAATGGGACACTTGTGCCCCAGAAGCTGTACTGGAAGCCCAAGGTGGCACACTGACCGATATCGATGGTAACCACTATGCCTACAATGCAAGTGTGGAGCACATCAATCGTAAGGGAGTGTTGGCCACTGTGGGTCAGGATCATGCGGAGCTAGTGTCCAAAATACCGCTTGAAGTGAGGCAGGCAGTAGGCAATAAATAAAAAGATGAATTCGCTTTATCTAAAGCATTTAAATTGAAATTAATATTGTTGTTCATGTCGTCCAATAAATTGTTAATAGAAAGATGTAAAATATAAATAAAAGTGTGTAAAATTCAACTTATAACTACATACCAATTTTGGTGGCTCTAGTCTCCGAGATCTACTGATTGATACGGACGGACGGACACGGCTAGATCGCTACTTTATGTGGTCGGAGAAGCTTCCTTCTCCCTGTGACATACATTTTCACGACTTTAATATACCATTTCACCCTTCGGGTGCATGGTATAAAAATAATAACAATTTATATTTATAAGTTAAATTATTTGAAAATTACAAATATGAATGAATTTTACTTATTAAAAACAAATTTGGGATTACACAATTTTGACCTTTTATACTGATATTATTATACATTTATACTATTATTCTTTAAAATAGCGTTTATTGATTTCTGGTCTTAAAAATAATAACAATTTATTAAGTTAAATTATTTGAAAATTACAAAAAACGTAAATTTGACTTGTTAAAAACGAATTTGGGATTACACAATTTTGACCTTTTAGACTGAGTTATCTATTCTGCTATTATTGGCCGACGCATTATTCGGGATCCGAACCCGCTTGGCTTTGGTCATTTTGCAGGAGTTAACTGAAGTTGCGAAACGCAACGATTTTACAGATTCGTGATAGCAATCTTGGAATGGAGATACATTTATGAACATCAAGGTCTTTGAATTGCCACCCAGGGCTGGCATTAGCAAATGGGTCAATTTTGAGTTTCGATATGGAACATGATCTTGCTTTTGTAACAGAGCCAATATGCAATTAGTCAGCTCGGAGAGAGAACGATTGATATTCTTCGTTTCGGTCATACGAATGCTGGTTTTGGGAGATTCAGAACCAGCTAGATCAACCAGATTGATGGAACCGATGGAAATTTCTTGTCTCGCCGCATGGCGTCCAATCAATTGCAGTTTGGTGACAGCATGCGATCGTGATGAACGCTCATTGCCAATTGTGGATGCTGTGGCTCGATTCATTTTTGCTGTTGCCATTAACTGGCGCAGATGATTTGGGTCCATAACACATTCCTCAGTGATATTTGATACATATATATCGTTTTTGTTATTCTTTGCCATACGAATTTCCATGTCTTTTGCTTCATTGCTTAATAGATCATATAGAACTTCATTATAAATTTCCAAAAATGTCGCTCTAATCTCATACTCCCAGCCCATATTTTTATAGGAATTGATCGAATCGAAAAGAAGATCAACGGTGCGTGGTATAACTCCCACATTATCTGCCACGCCATCCATTGTAAAGGTCTTACCGCTGCCAGTTTGGCCGTATGCGAATATGCAGATATTATAGCCATCCAATGCCGATTGTATTAATGGTGAAACCATATCGAAAATATCTGTTTGGAAGCAGTTCGGCTGAAATACTTGATCAAATGTAAAAATCTGTTTGGTTGCCTGTTGGCCTTCAAGGCTTTGTATCTCGACGGTGGCTTCGTCATGATAGTTCCATGAGCAACATATACGGCCAATTTCGGTATCTAAGGGCGGACGTATTCTACAGAAGACACGAATATTGCCCTTCAGATCCATAACATTGTTGTGCAGCACTTTACGTTCCATATTTGATTTAAAGAGCTGCTCCTGAAGGTTCTTGTTTTCCTCAGTTGCCGCTTCGTTCCGTTGCTGCAGATTTTCTTTGCATTGACGCAACTCCAAATTCTCGGCAGATAGACTTTGATGCTCACTTAATATTTGCTGTAAAAAATATTACATATAGGCAAAATTAGGGAGGGAATTTGAACATTATTTGGTACCCCAAAGAACAATACTTACTTCATGCTTCGTCTTCAGATCGGTTAGCTCAGCATTAAGACGTCCCAGCGTGGCTGTTAATGATGCAATTTCGTCCGTTTGCTGCTTCACTTGCCGGTACAGACTCTCGTTATTAGACAGTGTATTCTTTAGCTTTGATTCTGTTTCAATTAGTTTATTTTGGGTCTCCTCCAACTGCTGTGGCATCGTTTCGAGTTCAGACAAATCATCAACTTGCTTTTCATATTTGGTTTTAAGTGTTTTATGCTTCTCGAGTAAATCGTGAAAACGAGCCTTAAAATCATATGGGGCTATCCTCTTGGGCGCAGCAGCAGCAGAAGTTGAGCTAGATGCGGCTGCTCCACCGGTTTTGGTTGACGCCGCAAATTTCGATGTCTGCGCAGGAGCTGATGTTGTGCGTGCAGCAGTCCGGGATGTAGAAACGGGTGGTTTTCGGGCTGCTGCTAATGGCGGACGACTTGCTCGTTGTTGTGTGCCAGTGGGCACACTTGAGGTTGTTGTCGTTGAAGTTGTTGTAGCTGTGGTACGTGAAAACTTGCTTGGAACGCTCGGTAAAGTGGGTGGCATGGCAGTTCGCTTTATGCCCACCCCACGCAATTCATTTACATCACAAGCCGATCGACTGCGTCGCAATTTAGCGCGGTTATTTGTCCTCAGAGGCTCCGGGGATGCGGCGCGAGCTGTATAAGAATGCGTACATATCTCGAATTAAATGCACAATTGAAATAATGCGTAGACTAGAACTTACCTCTGGGACGCGTTAAAAAATTGCGCGAATTGGACATATCCCTGCTAAGCGGTTGTACATTACCGGCTTCCCCACCTCCTGTGGCAGACGATTTAATTCGATCTCCGGGCAATATATTCTTAGTCAATCCCTGCATGGGTCGAAATGGTAATGGTTTTGGTAAACGTGATTCCATATTAATTCAAAGTGGGCTTTTCCCCGCGTTTTTTTCCAATTTTCAACTTAAGCGTCGTTTCGACAAACCGCCGTTAATTTGGTTTGAAATAAAATGGTGAATTTGTGACAGAGATGACAACATATATAGGGATGGACAAACAGCAATTGCCTATCAAATATATATCGATAACTATTTTCCACTATTTACCACTCCCGATGTTGCCAGATCGTTGGAAATAAATAATAAAGCGCCAAAAAGGTAAATTTTTATTTTGATCGTACACGACAAATTGGAAATAAATCAACATAAATTGGTATAAATTGGCAAAAAATTCGTTTACTATTAAGACTCTTTTAAACCCAAGTACCTTTAAAAAAATTTTTCCAATTGGTCAAATTAAATTTTTAGCGCACTTCAGATTCGGTGCAGGCCGATCACCTTTACCAGATCAATTTTTCTGTGAATCATGACCTCAAACGGAGTACTACATAAATAGAGTGACTATGGGCAGTGGCAGTTCTAAATGTTGATATTAGACTCTGGCCTTGTTGCGCTGGTGCCTGGCATGGAAAAGCGTCGAAGATAAACGTAATCAGCAATATATTTTCGTCTTAATATCAGAAATTTTTACTACCTCCAAATACTAAGACAAGAACCAGAGAACGGAAATGGCAGCAACGTCAACGCGTAAAGCGCAAAAGTTTTACAAATTGGAAATCAACCGAACAGAATGGGAGGTTCCCGACATGTATCAAGATCTGCAGCCTGTGGGTCAGGGCGCTTACGGACAGGTTTGCAAAGCATTGGTGAAAAACGGGAGTACGACCACAAAAGTGGCCATCAAAAAATTGGCCAGACCCTTTCAATCAGCTGTACATGCTAAGCGTACGTATCGGGAACTGCGGCTACTAAAGCATATGGATCACGAAAATGTGATTGGACTGCTGGACATTTTCCATCCCAATCCGCCCAATTCGACGCTCTATCTAGTGACTCATCTGATGGATGCAGACCTTAATAATATAATACGCATGCAGCATCTCTCCGATGACCATGTACAATTTTTGGTCTATCAAATTCTTAGAGGACTAAAATATATACACAGTGCCGGGGTTATACATAGAGATCTCAAACCTTCCAACATAGCTGTCAACGAAGATTGTGAATTGAGAATTCTAGACTTTGGTTTGGCTCGGCCCACCGAAAATGAAATGACTGGATATGTGGCCACGCGCTGGTATCGTGCCCCAGAGATTATGCTTAACTGGATGCACTATAATCAGACAGTGGATATATGGTCTGTCGGGTGCATTATGGCAGAATTAATTACGAGACGTACTCTATTCCCAGGCACAGATCACATACACCAGCTCAATTTAATTATGGAGATGCTTGGCACTCCGCCCGATGACTTTATGAAAAAAATCTCGTCCGAGAGTGCTCGAAACTACATTTTATCACTGCCCCCGATGAAGAGACGTTCCTTTAAGAGGGTGTTCGAGAACGCTAATCCACTGGCTATAGATTTGCTGGAACAAATGCTGGAGCTGGATGCCGAGAAGCGGATCACAGCGGAGGAGGCATTGGCCCATCCGTATTTGGAGAAATATGCCGAACCAAGTGATGAGCAGACTTCGCCGCCATATGATCACAGTTTCGAGGATATGGACCTTAGTGTTGAAAAGTGGAAGGACCTTATCTACAAGGAGGTAGTGAACTTTAAACCACCACAATCCTACGCTCATATATGGCAGGATATTAAGTAATAAATTGGCTTATATCGAGTTTTATTACATTTGTCATACACACACATACTTATAATTTTGATACTCCCAAAGTGCCCATTCGTACCAAAAAGAAAACAAAATTGCTTTATTGATAATCTTGACTAATATATAACAAACCATAAATGTATACATATTATATAATACATATATTTTTATACCGATTTTTGTAAAGTTTGTTACTAATTTTTTTGTATATAAAAATAGAAAAATCGTTGTGTTTGTAATTCAAATTCTACTGACAGTTACATGTGTTCAAACTTAACAGCATCATTTTCGAGCATGTTAACCAGCCACTGTTAATGGTGCAAACTGTGGCAACAGCTGTTCATTTGGTAAATAAAAGATGCTGAACTTACGAACTACTCTGAGACGAATCAAAATTACGCGCCGGCATATATCTGCCCTATATATCACGGGCGATAAGGCAAATGAAAACTATGTGACGCTGCAGCCTTTTCTCGACTTTACCGACACTTTCCGAGACAAGACAGAGCTTGAGCGAAGCATCGCTAGACGCTGGTTGGATGTCAATCTGGACGCCGTTCTCAGCAAGTACCACAAATATCAATCCCACCAGGGTGAACTACTCAGACTAGATGAAGAACGTGAATCAGTTACCAAACAGCTGAAGGTTCTAGCTAAATCCTGCCAAGAAGTAGAGGAGGCTGTAGTGCAGCAGCTTAAAGAGCGGGGCAAAAAGTTGCGCAACGATGTGAAAATATTAAAGCAAACCATTTACCCAATTGAAGATGACTTCATACATGACTTTCTCAATTTACCCAATCTGTTGCATTCACAGTGTCCCAGCGGCCAAGAAGAGACACTTTTGTATCGACATGCCTTGCCCGAAAACGCTCGAAAGAAGGGACCATCGCATCTGGAGCGAGAGGATCTTATTCACTTTGTGGATAACAATCGTTATTATATGATGGATCAAGCAGCTCATTTTGATGTAAATGCCATGCAAGCATTAGCAAGATATTTTGTCACAAAGGGTGATTTCATCCAAACCGCCAATCCAGACTTTGCGCGGTGTGTTCTCCTGGAGGCAAACGCAACACCCTTGGAACACTATCATCTCGTTAAGGAGGAACATTTGCAGAATAAACTCAACACTGCTTTTCTAACAGGAGGAGGCTCTTTCGAGAGTTATCTAGGAGCCATGACAAAGTTATGTGTTTATCCCTCGGTATTGCCATTGCGGTATGTTTGCTGTGGACGCAGCTATAGTCGAGCCGAGTCGCATCAATACGGATCGTTATCTAGTCTATATACGGCAACGCAAACAAATGCAGTGCAATGTTTCATTGCCACGCAGACATCGAACCAGGCAGACGAACAACTAGAGCACGTCCTTAATCTAGCTATTGACTTTTATAAGGCTTTGGATGTGCCCTTCCGGATTGTCTATGCCCCAGCAACAAGCCTTACTTCTGCAGAGTCCTTAAGGGCCGTCGTCGAAGTGTATGCTCCTTCGCTGCAGCGATATATCTCTGTCGGACGCATCAGCAACTATGGAAACTATGTCTCTAAACGTATTCTCTTTAGCACGAGGCGAGGAAAGGAATATGACTTCCTGCATTTGATTGGTGGCCCGGTGCTTTATACCAGCAGACTCATAGCCGCACTCCTTGAGCATGGCATCCAGTTGGAAAAGTGTCGTTTGCTTGGCTCAGCCAACGGCCAATTAAAAACAACGCTGCAAAACGATATACAACAGTTCAAAGAACTTTTTAAATAAAGAGGTCAGTTTCTAATATTACCCCTAACAGGAAATATAATGATTTTAACTTTTTGATTTTATCTTTGGCGCTGTATCTGTATCTTAAGAAAATTACTACAGAAGCATTATAATCGATCGATCTAGCCCGTTCTGAAATTTAGACCCTTCAAAACATTAACTAGAACCAAATTTTCATATAAACAACAATTTCTTTCTTTTCTTTTTTTTTCGTTCAACTTGTTGGGTTTGTTCTTAAATCTAACAAAATATTAAAAAAACGTTATTTACAATCTAGAATAATCTCATGGTCTGTATGTATAGTATTCGAAACCATTGTGTGTGTGTGTATGTTTTGCTCATGGATGGAAATTAGTCATTGCATTTAATTTGCACTTTCGGAAAACTCTTGCGAAAGTTCTCACATTTTGGTGTGGTAAAAGTAAAGGCATTTCTAGTATCATCCAAAATAGAATTGGGACTGGAGCGTAATGCTTTTAGCACATATGTTGTATTATATTTTAATTTGCTAAACTCCAGTGAATCTTTCTGCAAAAAAAAATCAAAAAAGAAAACAAAAATTAATTATACTTTAAAGTGATCTTTGAAGATGCAGTCGAAGTTATATTAAAGTCTTCAGAATTCACATCTTATTATTCGTTTAGGTTTCCAATGACGACAATTAAGCGCTCTGATTAGTCACCTATAAAACTGGCTGAAACATTGCCATTGATGTGTGTACTGTTTGATGTTTTGGTGATTTATTGGAACAATTAAACCACGTATTTACATGGGGGCAATGTAAAAACGTGTTTGACGTGTCATACGCAAAACAACATGATTTGCCAATGAAAATCAATCCCTTTGATCAAAGAAGCAAGCGGAGCAACAACAAACAATGATTGTAATTGTAATTGTAATTGTAATGGCCATCTCTTGAGGCACGAACCCCGTTGGCAATCAATATCAATTTGTACTCACTTTGGCGCGAATTGCGCTAAACTCGCGCTGCTCGCAATTCGTTTCTTGGGGGCACAGTTCATAGACCCTGCAATGGAATAGTTTTTAAATTAAATTTTTTGTTGGTTGCTTTTGTGTTTTTAGGCAATTTTGTTTATAAACAACAATTGTTCGAATACATGTGTATATATACATGGTAGATAGACACTTACTTCTCCTTGTGTGGCTGAAAGCCGAAAATTTGCACAATCATGCCAAATTTCCGGTTTAGACGGAAACGCACTTCATAAGAGGCGGGACTAGATATCGCCAATGGGCTTAAACTCTGTACAGGAGTCACTTCATTGAAAATGATGGCTGGTGTGGAACTTCTTTCCGATGTTGTATGCTGATGATATAAGCGTTTATAACTCTGAGTGGAACATTCCAGTTGGGAATATGGCTCCAAGGATTGTAATGTTGTGTTAAAGAAAAGATCCTTTTTATCCGATTTAAGACGTCTTGAGCCACTAAAGCATATAGCCTGCACTTGAATGTAGTATGAAGAGTTGGGTAACAAATTCTTAATATCGAACTGATGGGACTGCAATATTTGATCATTAAATAAGGTGTCCTTTCGGTTTTATCTGTCTTCAATGGAACTTACATCTTTTACATAGGCGACTTCACGAATCAAAGAGCCCTCCTGACTCTTTACATATAAGGACCACATGATCTTGTATTTCTCTACGGGTAAATTCGATCTGGATGGACACCAGACCAGTTTTACATTCATATAACGTCCGTCGTATTGTTTCGAGATAATTTTTGAATCGTTGGGTGCCTTTGGAGGCTTAGGATCTGCTTGAAATTGTACAATTTATGTCAATTGGCAATTACTATTATTCATTTTCTAATCACTTACTGCTTGCAGAGGGAAATGCACTTGTTGGCTGGGAGTAACCACGATAGCCAAAAGCGTTAACTGCTGCCACTCTCACCTGATACCAGCGACCTGGTCGCAAATTGAAGGTGATTTTTGTCCTAATTGGGATGATCATTTACTTTATTGGGACTTGGATTTGTTTGTTGATATTATGATGTTGGAATATTTTAAACTTACCATTTTCTGTGTCCATCTTGTGACTCGTAAATTTTTTGAACCTTTTGCCACTGCCAAAGGCCTAGTTTGCGGGTAGCAAAGAGACGTCCAATATGAGAGCAAACCTCGACATGGAAGTAATAGACCAATGGTGATGACTCTATGGTTAATTCGACTTTATGGCTGCCTGGCCTTAGACTAGATATTTTGGGTATAGGTGGCAATTGTGTGTCGTTGCGAACGCCGAGTGGCTCAACGCATACAGGACCACATCCAGAGGAGCAACACTTTTGCACCTCGGCACAGTCATGATCGTATTGGCAATTGTCCAGGCATGACAGGAGTCGCGTTTGCCTTCCCAGCTGAGGGCAGCTACCACGACGCGGTGTCCGCGGAAGCTCTCGTATACAGTGATCCAGACAACGCTGATGCTGGGTCTGTGTTGATACTTCGGTCTCGCATCGGGCCAGGCATTGCAATTCGATAATCTTGTCCTTGATATCGATGCTATCTCGCTGAATATGCATCCGCTGACGATGTTGCATGGACGCCAAAGAGGCGTTCACTTGTTGACCCTTCATAAGCATAGCCAGCGCCAGTGCTAGCAGAACAGCCCTTAGTAACCGTCTCTGGATGGGCATTTTGTTGGCAATGGGCGATGCTAAGCGCTTGGATGATTGCAATCTGAAAATGATTTGCCAGGTAATCATCCCAAAATCTTGCCATAGAATATGCACATTCCGTGCGTTCATAATTTCTACCGATCTACTGCCCGCTGCCGATCATGATCAGCATCTTCATCATCATCATCATCATCAGCAGCAGCAGCACCCATAGCCATGTTGATTATGTTAAAGGAGCGATCGTTCGACAATCAGTCGGACCGAACCGGTTTCTCCCATTTTGCATGACCAACTAACTAATCATTCCTCGTATTTGTGTGCTTGGCCTCAACCAAGTAGAAGCAATGAAAATGCAAAAAATACATAAATGTATCTCAAGTGCTTGACAGGACTTCAAAGCGCGCATCATAGTAGTGCGTGCCGCAGACAAATCGGACAGACAGACAGTAACAACTTTTGATCAGGGTATAGCTGACAACTAGAGGTACCTTACACTAGTTTTGGATAGTTTCACTTTAAAAATGTCAGGAAAATAACTTCCTGATATCCATTTTACTCTCGCTAAAAGGACCAAAAAAAAAAGGGAATTTAACTTAGGGGGATTCCCATTCTGTCATTTTGAGAGATTTGATCAAACTGACAATTCAATTGGATTTCCTAGTACTTAAGATTCATATGTTCTCCTTGAATTAATATGCTGTAAATGATTCTGTATAGGGTATTTAGCACGCAAATGGGAAACTAATGTTTTATGGTATGGTCGATGGTCGGTTTTTGTTGTTGTTTTTGTTGCTATTTGGCTGCGTGTGAATGTGCAAGCAGCGAAAACAAAATCAAGAAAAATACGACTACGACGAATGTGCGAGCTGCAAGTGGATGTCACCACATCAGAAGCGGCAGTAGCAGCAGCATCACCAGATCACTTCACAGCGGCCCAGGCAGGCAGCAGATGCCTCACATACCAAGACGATACAGACACTCTGGGAGCAGAGTATAAGAACACGGGCATGAGCAACAGGAGGACACGGACATGTTGGGGAGGCAGTGAAGTAGGGAGTATGCTCTCTCTCTCTCTCTATCTCTTTCATACATATTATATGGGGACTGGGAAACTGAGAGTGGCGGCGGCGGCGGCGGCCTAACTGAGGGACATTAAGCGACAAATGAATGTGCGACGATCGACGAAGAAGACGTTGCGACGACGCTGATGCTGACGATGACGAAGACGAGATGAAATGCACCAAGTTCCGCGGAACGAAAAATTTGCAACAAAATTGGGCAGTAAAGCTGACGACGACGATGGACGCAGCCAGAGCCACAAAAACTGTCCCAAAGACGAAAGACCGTTGCCAGGATGGCTGCCGTTGCGTAGTGGCAATTAATTGCTTTTAACGATTCAAAAATTCAAAATTACTTTTTATGCTTCACGCACACACACATACACACACACACAAAAGCTTAAGAGGAGCATAGCAGAGCACACATATATGTATGTATGTATCCCGCACATGTTTGGGTCTGGGACTGGGGGGAACTGGGACTGGGACTGGGTCTGACTGACTCTGACTCTGAGATCCGGATCGATTTCGTTGACGTCGTTGCTGTGATAAATCGTTGGTTGTAGTTGCCGTTGCTTTTGTTATTCTTTTTTTTTTGTTTCTTCTGCCTCCGGTTGCAGTTTGCCTCCAGTTCATCGCCGCCTTCGTCTCTACTCCATTGCACTTCATCTGGCTTGTACTTTGGCGGGGGCTTAGCACAATAGCACGAGACTCTGGCGACAATGGCCAGGCCAAGCGACAACAGCAACAACTGTGTGTAATATGATGCAAATCGTTTAACACTTTGACCAGAGCACAGGCAAAGTCATCGAGTTGTTGTTGTTGTTGTTGTTGTTCTTGCCTTATACTTACTCTCTAAAGTGCATTGGTGGTGCAGAAAGCAAAAAAAAAACTAAAAGTGTTTATGTCCAAGCTGAGTAGAGGGTGAGCGAACATAAAATATCCAAAAAAGAGATGGGGTAAGGGAACAGCATGTGTACATATACCTATGTATGTATATATGTACATATATATACATCGGTTCCTAAATACGTACATAAGTAGTTCTTGAAAAATCTCATAAATATTGAAAGCTTCTACAACATTTTGTTATTCCTATTCAAATGTCAATATAGGGATAACAAAAGGATCAAATTTACATCATAAGACATAAGACTCCCAGATCGATGACTCATATGAGACAATTACTATCAGAAATCTATTGATTTTGTTTACATATGTATATGTATTTACATTGATTGCCATATCGGGTTATCTGAGATCTTCAGTTTCATTGTTAGCCAAATGTTGCTCACGCCCTCACGTAGCAATGATCCTTCGATTCCATTTGTTGCCATTCGAAACGGGCACGGAAATTTAAGCACTTTTAACCATTTAAAGGGAAGGGGTGGGGGGTGGGCAGGCTTTTGAAAAATCTCTGGACATGGGCTTGTGCTCATGGTTCAGCAAATGTGATACTCAATATAGCTTTTGGGGGTCTAAATTGTGGTCTCGGGTTCTAGCTTAAACTTGAAGCCATCTTCAAGGTTCATGGGCACATACAAACAAACAAACAAACATACATACATACTTGTTGATACTAGGGGATCATGTCACACTTGCACCCATACCCATGATCCTCTGTTGCTGTCCACCATTTACGATTGTCGCAATTAGCACGAATGCAATCTCATTTTACAACGACCAAATTGAGCAAATGGCAGGCAAAACGAGACCAGTGAAACATATATGTACTACATATATTTCTTTATTTTATTTTTTCTTTTTCGGGCAGGGGGCTTAATGTACTATATGGGTATTAGATATTCAAAGATGCAGTGCATCCAATAGTGATAATGACACTGCCACCTCAAAAAATGCCTTTAAATGTTCGCACTCCTTGATCGCCACTGATAATACCTTATTATTTAATTTACGCCCGATATTCGCGTTTGCGTTGTTATGTTTTTTTTTTCTTTTTCTTCTTTGGGTTCCCGGATTCTTTTGTCGCTTCTTCTGAGCTTGAGCGACCCTCGCGTTGCAACCGCGAAGACAAGACTGACTGACACACTGAACGGACGCTGGGCCCGTAGCCAATTGCAAGGCCTTGCTCTCCCGTTTGGACTTCGGTTGGCAATGTGTTGGCGTGTGTGTGCTCCACTTGTATCGCCGCTGTGTCTTTCGCTCTCTCCCTCTCTCTCTATGTCTCTGGCAGTTTGTGTGTACGTCGTATCCAAGCAGGAACCGCCGAAAAAAAAGAGATCTCGTAATTTATAAACCTCTAACGCCCCCGCCGACATGTCCTCCCCTCCCCCCTCACGCACACACACATCAGTTGAGATTCATTCAGAATTTCATTAAAGGATACACACACACTGACGTATGCATCGTCGTTGTTTCTTTTGTTTTTGCATGCACCAATTACTTTATTTTTCTGCGTCTTACATACACATTTACACGGTGATTATGACAGGCACCTCAAAGCATATAAGATTCTGATTGCTCTCATCTTTGGCTTCCCACAACATACTGCCGCTCATCTGAAGTATTCAATAAAAAAAAAAGGAGCTCACTATAATATAATTGACAACAACAAATTGAAATACTTACCACTGGCAAGGTTTCATTCACAAATATATTTGCCCAATAGGTTTTCTCATCATTTACATTCAATATGCAATCTTGATTGCCATCACAAGGATCAGGCGAGATAAGGGCCTGTGTTTTGACGTAGTTGAAGACCCAGCGTACCTCATGCTTAAGAAAGCTAACACCATTGCCTGCAACGAGATTGAAAGTTACAAAAGTGTTAATCCGATATACCTAATAGATTGAATGCTAAATAATGATTATCCTCGAAATAAATAACTACAAATAATAATTTCTTGACAATTAAAGTATGAATATGATTTTGAAAAAACTCTAAAAAGTTACGACTCTTTTACTTCTTTTACTTTTACTTTTACTTCTTCGTTCAAAAATATCTAACTTTATGTTTTTATTTTATTTTTATAATTATATAAAATTAATCATTATTCATGCATGCAATTGAATAAATATAATTCAATATATTTCAAATAAAACTTAGAACAATAGGAACTTCCATAATTGGAATAAATCAATGCATCCAATCTTTATCATCTTGCCTTTTGAACATCTATTATTGTTGTCAGTTGTTTGATATTAGATATTTCACATAATTATTTTTCATTTAGAAAATGTTTTCCCAAATTTTAAGATCTTTAAGCTTTTAAAATAACACCTAAATTTAAATTAGACAGACTTAAAAACAAATTATATGATATTATTATTATTATTATAAGTATAGGATATAATACTATCAACCTAACTATATTTTACAAGCACTGGCAACTAAGGCCTTCGGCTTAGGAGAAAACTACATCTATACATTAGCCTGGGATTCGAACCCGGATCCTCGTTGTCCAGTTGCCTAAATGACTGGGCCATTTAGACAACTCATCTACCGAGGACTACTATAAGATATAATAAGGTAAATCTATAAAAAATCTACTATATTGATATTAAAGGGTATACAAAAGTATACCCTATTTACCCTATTATATCTTATAGTAGTCCTTGGTTACTATGTAAAAAAAGTGGTTGATGTTGGACATAGATCTGGTTTATGCAGAACATCTTCTCAAACTCTTGGAGCTTATGGCGAGGAACGATTTAAGGAGGTTGTGATAAGAAACAGGGTCAATCCGGAAAGTGTTATGATATTACAAGACTTAAAGGGGATCAATCTATATTTGCTAAATCAATTGCAAATTGCAAATTTAATGAAATGAATAAATAAGATAGCATCTAATTATATATATAGCCTTTGTCAATGGGTGTTTAATAGTCGTTGCTCGATTTGAAGTTTTATAATTTTGGCTTTTATCTTAATCATTTTCTAACCTTATTGGCACCGCTTCCCCCTCTGAATAAGAATTTGCGTACGTGCTGGGTCCAATTATCGCTTTGCATTTTTTGCTGACTAATCAAAATACAATTAAATTAAGCGTAAATAGAGTTATTTTTATATAAATTAAACATTTTGGGCCCCGGGCTGCAACGATCGATATCGATGCCATGTCAGCTGCAACGTGCTACCACTGGTAATGGGGGGGATAGGGGGGTATTGGGGTGGTGGTGGTTGTGGTTGTGGTAGGGGGGAGTTTGTCTTAACTACCAGCCAATTGCGAATAATCGCTGCAATCGTAGGAATTATTTTGATTTACAATCCACTTGTATCAATTATATTATTTTCTTCTGTGTGTTTTTTTTTTCCTTTTTTTTATGGTATGTACAAAATTCATTATCGCCGCCCGCGTAGTTTCGGGGAAGGTTCACACGACAATGCTAGAGAATGATAGCAGCCGTACCGTACCCACAATCGACGATAGAACCTAATCCAAGCGCCATCGGGAGAACCAGCACCTTGGCCTTATAAGCTATTCGCCCGCACTGATCTATTTTTGTTTCCGACTGTCGTTCAATTCTCTTCCTCCCTTCTCGTTTACCTCGCGTTCAAGCAAGAAAAAGTTTGAATGCAGGAACGCCTGTTATCAGTGTGTCAGTAGGTATTTACCATTATCATCGAAGAGCACCGTCACCTTAACAGTCGAGCTTCGCTGCATGGAACAGGGTATTTTCTCACAGCTGTCAATGTTCAAATAGTTGACTTGATACAGGGAACCTATGAGAAAAAATAAGAATAGTATATTCAAGAGTTAAAAAAAAAGTAAGTATACTAAATTCAATTTGTGTATGTCTTTATATAGTATTTATTTTGAAAATCCCCTTTAGCCATTACTTCTCCAAAACCGCCTCAGGTTATTGGTTCCAGAGCATTTCCAATGACAACTTGAACTAAGCCCAATGAAAATAAGTTATCTACAATGCGTCCTAATGGCTTATAGATAAATACATTAATGATAACCAGGACATGTTTATTTTTATGATATCATTCATTCACTTGAATTCATATCATATTTTAAAATTCTTCAATTTCCCACAAACACGAAATACCTTTAATCCTGTTGTAATCAGTTTTATGAATGACTGTTAATCATATTAAAGATCACCACAAAATGATTGTCTTTTTGAAAATTTGATTTTACTAATTGCCTGATAAGATTTCATATTTGATTTACCAGACCAATGAGCAATATATACACATTTATTCTGACAAAAATTGACATATTCTGGAAAATTTGAAATATCATGCAAACTCTAAAAATAATTTTATGACTGCTATAATTTAAATGTATTTAATTGAACTTAAGGAAGTAATAACTGATAGTAAAATACACTTTGCCGGAAGAGTATATCGATTGTAATGTAAGGTAGGTGTTTCATATTATTATCATTAAGGATAAATGATAGTTTTTGAGTTCTGAATTATTTACAATGCATCTGATGGTATTCCAATATCAAGTTGAATACTTACTCAAGAATTCTACAATATACAATATTTTTTACAAATTTGGATTTCATGCCACTATGGAGCAGTTGAACGCGTTGAAGTTCATGCAAAAATATATAAAAAGCAATGAAATGGATTTTCCAATGCAACATATTCTTAAGAGTTTATCAAATATCCATTTTTGTCACGTCAATTGTGTCCTTGAACCTTCGATTGGGTTCTTTTGATTATCCTCACCATATTACTCACCGCAATCCTCAAAGGGCAATGATCGCCTTGCCATTATCTTTTTAATAGCAGCGTCAGTGGTCGTCCTAATAATCCCACCGGCCATTTCGCGGATCGCAGAAATGGCCAGAAGTATTTTTAAATAATTAACCAGAAAACCTCGCATGGTTTGTAATCAATTTACCGAGATTGTTGCGATTAGAATATCGGGCAAAAATTTGTTTGGCTCAAAGGCTTGCGAAAATATTTTCAACTAACAATAACAAACAAAGAAAAGGCGATAATAAGAAATAGCTCAACAAAAAATAAGGAAAACGCGTTCAGTAGTGATATGGTTTGCTCTGCGGCTACTGGGTGACTGAGCCACATTAAGAGCCACCGAATAGTGGCAACCCAGTAGCTATCGACGGAGTTTGCAGTCGTCGTTGGGGTAATCGGGGGGTGCGCGGGGCCACCTCTCCTCATTCATAGCGTCAACATAGCAAACGTAAATAAATAAATAATTGCCGTGTGCTTAACCAATAAACTTTGATTTATTAGCACTGAAGAAGCAGGCGCAGAGCCGATTGGAAAGGCCAAAAACGGCGAGCAATCTGGAACTGACTGATAAAACTTGATCGATCCCGAGCAAAGATGTTGTGGCCAATCAGACCTGGCCTGTAGAGTGGTTGATGTACAGATAAATAAGAAACAACCACTTGAGCTTAATTGAAAGTTAAAGCACATACTATAATTAAATATTATTAGATAATGCTTCTGACTTGTATATAAATTAAATTCACGTAAAGTACCGCACTATGTGGAAATTTTGGGAATGTGAGTCAGCAGCTTTAAATTTTTATTCAATGATGCCCTTCAGATAGTTGGTATTCTTAATGACACGAAAGTCCGTACGCAGTTGAATGAACTGTCTTACAACTGATTTGTCCAGGTAATTCTGCGTTAACAAAAAACACATTTAATTAGTTAAGTGACAAAAAGTGGAATAATAACGATAATCACTTACCAAAGTGTCACCCGTGCAGACTTCTTGAAGATTCTGAGGTTTTACCAATAGTAAATTGCACAGAGCGTGAAGTATATCAAAGAGCTGAGTCACCAACGGACTGTCTAATTCACGTATGCATTTCCGATACTCGTTAACATCGCAAATTGCACACATGGCTCCGGCCGTATTGAATTGCATTGTCTGCAGATGATCATAGATGACCCGATGAAGACGTGTGCCAAATTCGGTAAGGACATTTTGTAAATTTTCACCGTCAACGCACTTTTTGATCTGTCCAATGACGGGTTGAAGATTTTGCACCACTTGTAGACAAGCCTAAATATGGGGAAGAGAACAAGGAGTATCATAATAATTGATATCTTGATTTATTTCATTTGATTCTTACAGTTGAGGAAATTGTATCGACATCGGTTTCCGGTTTGTAATCCGTTTTCTTTTGCTCATATTGCAGATATACTTTTACCCATCCAATAACAACACTTATCGAACGATCAAGACCCTGATCCAATTTTGTTTCTATTTGCTCCATCATTATACGCTTCTTGAAGACATAATCCGAATACTTTGGTGTATTGCTTTTGTGTAGAAACGACAATGAGATTTACAATTTTTAGATCACCCATCAGATTTACATACCTAACACATGGTATTACAGATGAATTGCACAACTTGTCCAACAGATGCACAATGATGTTTGTCTTCTGTACCACATCGAAGAAATATAATTGTGGAAATACTCTACCCTCTGCTAGAGGCACCGCTTGCAAACCCAACTCTAAGGCGTAATCCACATGCTCGTGCATGAGAAAACGCAATAAAATGTCATTCAATTTAATGCAATTGGCAGGCAATTCAGCATCACTGGATAAGAGACGACATCTCTTTAACGAAGCCTTAGCCTCTTGCAGCATATTGATAGCCAGTTCCTCTGATAGAAATGTTTCTCCGCCATAATCCTCGATGGCGGCTATATTAATGTTGGCTCTGGTGGCAACAAACACTTCCATATTGCGACGAAATCCCTTGGTGGTCTGGGTCTTTTGATGTTTCTTGCTTGCATAGAACTTCTCCAGTTCAGTTGAGCACTTGGCGGTTAGACACTTTGCCTCCATCTCGGCATAGCCCGATAAATTCTTTATGAAAATTTGTTGTGTCAACTTTTGTAGCAGATCGTCATCAATGGTAGACATGTAGATTTGCAAATCGGTTGACAGTTTCAAGGTACTAGAGGAAGACAGAAAGGAGCAGATGTAAAGGTAACATAATTTATTGAGAGTGTTTCTCTTACCGTGAATACAGTTCGTAAAGTGTACGCAGATACTTCTCTTCGTCTTTTTTATCATCCAATTTGGTCATGGCATATTGATGCAATTTCAACTGATAGATATTGAGTATAAACTTGGACATTACTTGCTGGGGATTGGCAAACACCTTCTTAATAATCTCGTAATGATGTTTGCACATCGGCACAATACCAATAAATATATCCTTTCCACTGTACGGCTGCATTTGACTCTGCTCGATGTATGCATCGACGCACTGCGTATATCCCTTGAATTGAGAAAGGATTTGAGCGAGTGCTTTCATGCGCTCAATATCCTCGCTTTTCTGGGCCGTTGCGAATTCCTCAATAAGACGTCGTTCTACCTCATCGTATTTCTTTTCAATCTTACGCTTTGACTCGGCAAATTTGTCAGGTGGTAAATCCTGAGAGATGGCATACAATTTTTGTATGACATCGGCGGCTTCGTTCAGGCGAGCGGCATCAGTGAAAATGTCGTTGACAATCACAGATCCAGCTGCCAGGAACTCCGACATGAAATTAAGGAGCTTTTGTGCCTCCACTGAGCGACTGCGTGGCGTATTTACATTCTCCAGCTGTTCTCCAAGATGCATTATTTTACCAGCGACAGAGTTTATCTTCTCGTCCAATTGACCAAACCAATCGATAGCCGTTTGGTGGCGTTCCACCAATTTGGCTATCTTCTTGGCGTGCGCATCTTGCTCCTGATGCAAAGACTCCTCGAGTCTTTCGCATTTACTCTGCTGCTTCTCCTGAAGTATTTTCAGATCCTTTATCGTCTGTATAAATGTATCGTGCAGTGCCACCGGATTAAAGTCCTCGCTATTTTGCAATTCGTTGTTGGTGCGCCAGGTGAGCCGCTCAATGAACTCTCCCACTTCGAAAGGTTCCTGCATCAAGAGAAATTAATATTATTCAGAATGTTGTTCTATAAAACCATCGACGAACCTGTTCAAATTCTTCCATATATTGTGACAACATTGCAATGGATCTTTTGTTTTTCTTTTATTATAATTTTTAATAGGCGTTTTTTCCAATTTGTTGCTGCATCAGCTGTGCATAGAGTTGTCAACCTGTTTGTCAGCTGGCAGCAGTCGCTACTGTTGTTTTAGCAGTAAAATATTCAGCTAAATTTATAGCTAACTTTTTTGAATTTTTGGCC